>NC_044498.1:36986035-36993535 GCF_902362185.1 Chanos chanos | reverse complement strand
TTCAGTGGCAGCTGACAAAAAGGGTTAAAAGGGGTCATAGTCAAGAGAAAGTGAATGAGAGAGGAAGAGAAAGAGACAGATAGAGAAAACAAAAAGAGAAGAGTAATTGAGTGAGGTGGAGAGTAAGAGAGATAAAGCAAGAGGGATAAGTGGTTAGAGGAAGAGAGCAAACAACAATTAATGACCATTTCTGTAGCTCTGCTGAGAGAGAGAGAGAGAGAGAGAGAGAGAGAGAGGCAGAGGAAAAAAAAGGGGGATCGAGAGAATAAATGGCAGATGGATTGATGTGATGCTTCAGAAACAGGAACAGTCCTGAGAGGTGAGAGACAGAAAGAGAGTGAGGGGGCAAAGAAAAGACCTTTCTGGCTCCTTAAGTAAACACGTCACACAGATGGACATTCAAGTGAACACCTCTCCCTCACTGTCAACTCTGCATCACAATAGCGACACTGATTGAGTGACTGGTAGGTCCCCGTTGCCCTGAGCGATGGCTGCCGTGGTCCTGGGGACTGTAACGCCATTATCTGACCCTCTGATTTAGCTCCACACCAAATAATAGCGGAAACCTAGAGAGGTCAGAGCCAATGAACTCAGACACACTGCCATGCAAAGCTTTGGCCTCATAGAGTTTGGGCAGGCATTTATAGATGGGAAATGTGTGTGTGTGTGTGTGTGTGTGTGTGTGTGTGTGTGTGCGCAAGGGTCACTTAAGGAGTTTTAGACAACATTTGTTCCCCCCAATCCCCTCATATGCCCAACTGCCACTTCTGTCTGTCCTCTACAGATATCTACAGAGTAGATGTGCATATGAGAATGAGAGAGAGAGAGAGAGAGAGAGAGAGAGAGAGAGAGAGAGAGGGAGAATGTTTTGCCGAGCTGGAGGACATTTGATAGGCTTTTAAGTGCTACATATCCTGTCTTTCTGTGTTACTGTGACAGACAAATGAAGCTTTAGTGAGATGTGTGTGCGTGAGTGAGAGAGAGAGAGAGAGAGAGAAAGAGAGAGAGAGAGAGAGAGAGAGAGAGAGAAAACCAGACTAAGCTATAGTATATGTCTGCATGTTTTCTATAATGTGTGTGTAATTTAAGCTCTGTACCTGACAGTGACTCAGTGACCTGTCTCCAATGGTTCTCATGTTCTTCATGACTCATTGCTGTATGAGAAACTGAAGATCTCTACTGTTTACTGTTTATACACACACACACAGATACACACATATTAACCTAACTCTGTATGTTCAGTTCATCTCTCAGATTTGACTTTACAGCTTCTCCATTTCCAGACTGAACTTTTACCTTAAACTCACCACCCCACTACTCGCCCCAGCCCACCCATCTGTGTTCTTAATCTGACACTTAATGTTCTGATTCTAAAGATCTGAGGAATCTCTTTTGACCCTCTGTCTGTCTTTGCTGTCCTGTTATATGTTATGGTGTCACCAGCAGTGTAACAGTGTTAGGGTATAATTGTAGTAGTGTGTTAGTAGTAGTAGTGGCAGTAATATTGGTCATAAAAGTGGTAATAGTAACAGTCATGGTAGTGGTGGTAAAAGTAATGGTAGAAGTGTAGTAGTTGTGGTAGAGATGACAGTAATTATAGTAACTGTGACTATAGTAATTGTAATGTTGTGGTAATAGTGTAGTTGTAGACACGGCCGCTGCTGGCCATTTTGGTGCCCTAAGCGTGCTTGCTTTGTGGTGCTGCCCCCCCCCCCCCTCCCCCATTCTTTCCGAAACTGCTGCATTACCATCAGGCTTGAGTTTGTCAGGTGCAATCAAACAAGCCTACGGAGATGGGGGAGGGGGCACCATAATTCATTTTATTATTTCGAGAAATTATGTATATCTTGTATTGCCTAAAATGGTCTAATGGTGCCTATTGTAGTTGTGCTTATTTAAATAATTAATCATTATGATTATTATGATGATCATTAGGCTGTTTCAGTACCCCGTAATACGCATGTATGTAGCGATAGCCCTGGTTGTAGCTTTAGTAATAGTAGTATTAGTTGTAGTAGTAGTAATAGTAGTAATAGTACTGGTGGTAGTAGTAATAGTAGTATTAGTTGTAGTAGTAGTAATAGTAGTAATAGTACTGGTGGTGGTAGTAGTAATAGTAGTATTAGTTGTAGTAGTAGTAATAGTAGTAATAGTAGTATTAGTTGTAGTAGTAGTAGCCAGTCATTGTAGTGTTCCAGGCGTAAACACCATGATGAGGTGTAATAGTCTGAGACTGAAACACATTTATATGCAGGTTGAAGACCAACTAGTCCTGTCTTCTCATAACTGCCATGACTTACCTCTCAGTCAGAGTCGATCACAGTGGTGTCTATAGAAGCAGACATGAGAGCCCTGCCGTGGGGTCTGTAGAAAGACTCTGTTGAGATATTTTAACCCTGTGTCTTCAGAGGAATGTCAGCACAGCAAAAAAACGTGCTTCTCCTTTTCACAACTTATCATTTACGCCAGACGACCTTCAGGCGCTTGGAAAGTGTGTGTGTTGATAAATTCAAGCTGCTGTGTGTGTATCATTGTGTGTGTGTGTGTGTGTGTGTATGTGTGTTTGTGTGTGTGTGTGTGTGTTTGTGCGCGCGCGCGTTTGTACATTAATTTTGTTATGCTGTCATTTGTGTCTCCATTGTTGTGTGCATTGAAATAATGTGCATGTGTGAGCATATCCTGTGTGTGTGTGTGTGTGTGTGTGTGTGTGTGTGTGTGTGTGTGCACGTGTGTGTGTACGTAACCTTTCAAATGGCAGAGAGAAAGGCAGGGAGAGATTTTGTTCCCCTCATGCGTGACATATTCAGTCATAAATCTGTAGGATTAATACACACTCTCCCAAGGACTGAGATGGTATGTGTTGTTGAAACACTGGAGTCACTAAGATCTGGACACACAGACCTCCATCAGTCTCCTGTCCTGCTCTCTTATTAATTTCCCCCTCAGAGAGAGAGAGAGAGAGAGAGAGAGAGAGAGAGAGAGAGAGAGAGAGAGAGAGACTGTAAATTCTATATGAGCAGTGTTCCTGTATTTTCAAAATTTAAGAGTTTTATTACTGTATAAGTTGCATATGTTATGTGGCTAAATAAAACTCTAAAATTCCAACTTCTCTAAGCAACAAATGGATGTCTCTGTGTATCAGAGTAAATGCAACTCATTTTGCCTATTGTGTATCCACAATAGACGATGGTTCTTGGGTATTTTTTTTTAAATGAAAATATCAGATGAAAGTGGTTGTGAAAATTGGGCCTAATGCAAGAACTGCTCACACAAACAAATTTGTTCTTAAATGGCTTGTTCAAGAGATTTAAGAGAACCTGCTACATTCACCAATTTTCTTAGAATTTTCGTAGAATTCAGAATTGTCTCGTATGTACAAATGAAATTTAAGAGTGGTCCAGTGGTCCTACTAGTCATCTACAAATTTGACTGTTCTACTCTGCTGTTTGAACTAAATATAACTCAAAATGTATTTGTATAAAGATATTATCAACGTTAAATTGGTTCTTGTATAATTTTAAAGTGCCAACATTTCACATTGATGGCACAACATCATCTGGAAATGCATTCACACGTATTCTCCCGTCCATCTCCAGAACAGACTTTTCCCTTGACTTGTCTCCATTTGCAGTCATGGGCCTGTTTGCTTTATGTATCTACATATATGTATATGTATATACTGCATGTTTTGTTTTTCTGAATCCAATTTCATACCATTATTTCATTCATTATTTCAGTGGTGTTACTGACCTCAACTGACACAAAGTTAAACAGGACAAGTCATTTTTCCCATTCCCATTTCCTATCACTTGAATCCACTGTTGACGCTGTTAAAACGATATGTTATAGTTTACTGATCGCTGAAAGTGTGCGTTTGTGTGTGTGTGTGTGTGTGTGTGTGTATGCATTGTGTAGTGCACATCCCAAAGTTCATCTCCCCCATAATATCATCTTGGCAGAACTTCACAGGGTGTGTGTCACATTCTTTCACACTGCTGTGTGTGTTTTTACATTAACGGCTCATACACACCGTGTTTATTATGCTGCTGGCTAATGGGTTAATGGTCCGCACAGATGCAGCTTTATCAGTTCTGTTTGATAGAGCTCCTCAGGCTGGAATTTAAACTGCTGTCTCTATAGCTCTGTATGTGTGTGTGTGTGTGTGTGTTTTTACTCCGTCTGTATGGAAATGAGCTGTCGTAGGATCCCATCACCTTCAACGTAGGAATGCGAATGTGTGTGTGCGTGTTGGAATCTCTCTGTATGTAAATGCGAAAGGCTAGAACCTTGCTTAAGTGGCATTCTCATTCCCCATCTATGTCCTTCTGTCTGTCTGAGGAATCTTCAGGCGGTGGAAGATACACGCCAATGCTGCTGGCCCTGGAAGCATGGCGTGGATAGTGGCATTTAAACTCATCTAATTTCTAATGGGGGAAATATCTTTGTGCATTTGTGTGTGTGTGTGTGTGTGTGTGTGTGTGTGTGTGTGTGTGTGTGTGCGTGTATGTAGTACTGAGGAGGTAGAAGGTTGAAAAAGACAGTGTTTACTCCTCAGGGGTCTTTCTAGAGGATAAACTCGAAGATCACAGGGTCAAATTACATACGGAATTTTCCACACATAAAAATGCCCAAAAAAGGTAAAAATAAAAAAAAGAAAGAAAGAAAGAAAGAAAGAAAGAAAAACGGATTCATTCCTGAATGAGGAAACAGTAAACTCTAATGCTTCGTCTATAAAATAAGACCAAGTTAAATCAGTGTTTCATGTTGATAGTAGAGTGTTTGAGAACCTTCAACCTCTGCCATGCCCTGGAGCGTCACCCCCGTAAACCCAAAGTTTAGCATGGCTCTCATGCATTAATGAATAAGGAAAAGGTACTATATTTCATGTCTTGAGGGGTGGTTAACCTTTGTCAGTGGCCCATGAGTAAATCAGAGAGGAAATGCATCTCTGTCCCTCTCACATTAACCCAGAGGAAACGTTTTGGTTGTGATAGTATAGTCTGGGTTGTATGACTAATGGTTTTACCCTGTGATTATGACATTATGCTAATTAACAGAGCCAGTGCTTTACCGTTCATGCGTGTTAATGACACGCTCTTCGTTAACACACGCCTGATGGATCCCTCTGAGCCGAAACATAGATCAGTTTCACATACAAATCACGTCCTTTACATTTATGACAAAAATACTTTGTCTTTGTTTGGTGTCTCATTTTTTTTTTATAACTGTTCACGACAGACAAAGAAAATAACCTTTTCTGAAGGTGGCATTCGTAGGGTTCTCGTAAAATGGTCTCAGCTTTAGTGTTAGCTAATATCATTGCACATGAATCATTCATAAATTAACATGATGTAGAGTCAGATAAAGAAAATAAGATACAACAAATATCTTAAAATAGACACTGCATAGATTCCTAAATGACAAAAGAATCAGTAATCACACAAACAAATAAACAAAATAATTTTCACAGATTACAACTGTGGAGGGCTCTTAATAAGAGGGTCAAGAGTCTGGCAGGCTTCTAAGGATTACGTAATGTCTCAGATTATGTTTCTTCCGTGTAGGATTTAAAAGATTGTATTGGGGGCTTGCGTGGCACCTAAAATCTGTCGTAAGAATTTTTCATAAGAATATAGCATAAGAATAACCTAACACTCTCTTTATAACGTGTGCTATTGTGATAGGCAGATACGGAGTGTGTCACGGTTTCACATAATCACAGCAGAAAGGTAAATAACAGCATGAGTGTGTTTGCACATGTAAAGCATCTAGAGCTTTTTAAGAATTGTCATCGGAATGTTTCTAATTATAAAATCCCCTTGAGATATCCACAAACTGTAAAATGGTTTATTTATTTATTTATTTATTTATTTATTAGCAATTTGTGTTGAAAAAAATGGCATTACTGCATGATACGTTGAGTCGTGTGCTGATAAAAAGGAAGGATCAGATGCCTGTAGCACCCCTGGTTCTCACTTCTCCCTCTGCTGGTTATTTGATGTTCTGTTTTCATTTTCGTCACCTCCTTGTTCCAATCAATTAATTATTCAGTAAGTCAGGACAGCTGTTTCTGTTAATCTAATCTGCCTTTTTGTTTGTACAAATATCCCTACTTTTGTTCAATCGGTTGTGTGGAATTTGTACTTGCCTTAAAGTCTGTGAAAATCCTGATAGCTGTAAGTTTAAGAAAACCTTTGTGAAACCTGTTCTGAGTTTTGTATTCTGAGTTTGCTGTGTATTCTACGCCTGGTCTGTTGTATCCCCTGTCCTGTGAGTTTGAATGAATTTTGAGTTCATCTGTAAATCCATCCAGTCTCCCTTCCAGTTCATGATAATGCCTAAGACTGATGATATTAACTACAAAATTTACAGTAATGTTTCAACAAAATTGAAACTATAAAAGAGCTATTATATTAATGTGTTCTTATCACTCCAGTGTGCTACAACAACTTACTGATGTTCAGCACAGGAACAGCTGTTCCTGGATAGCTCACTCTCTTTCATTGAGAGCTGACAACCTCTGTTCAAGAAGAGACTATCTGCCCTTTGTGGATTGATTTTCATGAACCGGGACATGCTGACCAGTGTCTGTACCCCTTGTTGCGGTTGTCTACCAACTCTCATTCTCTACCAACTCTCAATCTCATTCTCAACCCAGTGTGGCTGGATCATTCTCAGAAAAAGGGGTTCATTAAGAGCCCTCTAGGAGACTCTTCTTAAAGTATGAATGCTGACCACTCCCATAACCTGCTCCATTCTTTCAACTCCTGCCCTCAAAGTCTCACATTGTGTTAGAATCAGACTTGTTACTTCAGCCATCAAGCCACTGAACTTATGGACAATTTTTTTTTTTTAAAGTCTAATTTTTGTAACATAATATTTAAATCTATGTGTGAACTGCAATTTCCTGAAGTGTTTTTCTTTTGTGTGTTTGTTTATTCTGTTCTTTTTATGTTGTGTTGAATTGGCTGTATGATGATAATTCCCCTCCCCAAGTCACTTGCCTATATGGAATATGAACTCATGTTGTGTTGTATTGTCTAGTGCTGTACGTCAGTGCTTCTGTGGTACTGCTGATCACTGCATGTATTAATGTGTGTAAGGGTACAATGCATGTAGCCTCTTCCATTGTCTGGTTCCCAGAGCCTTAATACAACACAGCAGAATGGAGCAGAAACTATGATTATGATAACTAAATAAACAGAAAGAACTGCATTCATTTTGCAAAAAGCAGCTGAGGTAAATGTAAATACATAATGAGTTTTCACCTCCTTTTATTTAATGCCTTTTCAGCTGAGCTGCATAGTATGAATCTGTACTGTACCATGAACTGACGTTTGCCCAACCCTTGCTTTTATTTGTTAACTTGACAAAGTGCACTTAACTTTTTTTTTTTTTTTTTTTACCTATACAGTTTTTGGGAGGGAACCTGTGAAAAATAATGATATAATGATAAAGCCACAGAGTTTAGTGAAAAGTTTTAGTACACTGTCTAATGTG
>NC_044498.1:36936035-36981035 GCF_902362185.1 Chanos chanos | reverse complement strand
CTCATCAGTAAATACGGCCAGTTTCACCTCCAGTTGTGACACTGAGCCTTTATTCCCGTTATTCTTTCTTTTTTTTTTTTTTAACTGTTTTTGGTTATGGTTTAGTTAGCTATGATTTGTGAGCTATGACTCCTTATTGACTGATTAGAATTAGTGACTTCTCTGATTTAGTATGTGGCCAGCTAATTCAGTGTATGGTAAGATAACTGACTGGATACATTTGAGGTTTGAATCCTTTGCCACTCTTCTCTGGTATGCTTTAGAATGGGACTTCTTAATCTTTTGTCAGCTGAACCCCTTCAACTCAAATTATTTTCCTCAAGTACCCCCCTTTGAGATTTTAACTAACTGAATGTAAAATCGACGTGTCCATCACAATCTCAAAAACCCTTTAAAGTATCAAACCTCTAGTTAAAAACCCCTGCTGTAGAGGAAGCTGTGAATTATAAGTTGTAAACCATCACATAGTATCATTTAGTATGAATGGTGACTTGTCTCTGATTGACTTCAAATTTTTGCAGAGACCTGAATCAACCATCAACTTTTGTTTTCGACGTTCAGTTGCTCCGCATTCAACTATCACAATTTGATTCTCGCTCAGATTGCTTGTAGGTTCAAGTCAGCGGTACATGTCAGAACTGAAAAGATATTACTTTGTGTGTGCAGGTCTGCGTGGTTTTCTTTTTTTGTTTTGTTTTTATTTATTTCCATTGTTCACACTACACACATTTATTCTGTATCATGTGTAAGGGATACAATTTCGAATGGACCACTTTTCATCACATTATAAAAAAAAAAAAAAGAGACTGTTTGTTCCCTGAGATGTTTTGAAGTAAGCTCTGGATTGTGAATCTGCTCTTTGACTGTGTTACCTTCAGTGTGAAAAGTGACTCTCTTTCCTCTGTCTGACGACTTTGACTCATCTGTCTTTGCTAAGGTGCTTCAGTTGCTCAGCTCCAGGCTGTGGACCCCGACGAGGAGCCGCTGATCTTCGGCGTAGTCGGGGAAGAAGCCACCAGATACTTTGCTGTCCAGGAGAACACCGGGATGGTGTGGTTACGGCAACCGCTCGACCGGGAGGTGAGTAACTCACAGGAGCAGGGCTGCAGGCAGTGACAGACAGAGAGAGAGGGATGGGAATGAATGTGTAAAAAAAAACACAACAGAAAAAGAAGAGATGGACTAAAAGAAGAGGGATAAGAGGACCTATCCATTTTGATTAGATGCAGAAAAGGAGAGAGAAAAGTAGAGATAAATAGAAAGGCAGAAAAATTGCAGGAAAATGAATAAATGCAGTTTAGGTAAGGATAATGTCAGTCAAACAGATTAAAAACAGAAATAGAGAAGCAGTGAGTGACTGCATATATTCGATGTTTAAAGCTGCTTTCCATAGTGAGAGAGCATGTGTGTGTGCGTGTGTGTGTGTGTGCATGCGTGTGTGAAAGAGAAGGTTTCTGGGTTTTATATGACCTGTTGGTACAACGTTCATCTTGAAGTTGTGATGTTGGAACTCATTTTGTCTGTTTGTAGACTAAGTCAGAGATGCAGGTGGAATTTACCGTCAGTGACAGTCAAGGAGTAAGTACAGACACACACACACACACACACACACACACACACACACATTATTTCATTTAAATTTTCCTACTTCTCCAGGTTGTAAAGGACACAGTGAACATCCAAATTGGTGACGTGAATGACAACGCCCCCACGTTCCATAGCCAGCCTTATACCGTCCACATACCAGAGGTACTGAACACACACACACACACACACTTAACACTAACCACTGTCCAAACCCGCCTGGTACTGTCCACTTACCAGAGGCACTGAATGCACATACACACACACACACACACACACCACCTTCCACAGGCAGCCTTGTACTGTGCACATACCTGAGGTACCGGTGCACAGACACACACACACACACACACTCACACACACACACACACACACCTAACACGAACCACCCTCCACGGGCAGCCTTGTACTGTCCATGTTCCTGATGTGCTGGTACATATTGCTCCTCTGTGGTTCTACCCTGTGTACTCTACATTCACACACACTCTGTGGCCTCTGCACACACTCCGCAGCGTGTGCTCTTTTGCTCTGGGGCTAATTTACAACACTGCAAGACTGCTGTCTCTGCTCTACACTCTCTTGTTTTGCTTTATTTTATGAGTAAGTTGTGCTCTGAAATTAGTAGGAGAAAAGGGGTGTGTGCAACTTCTGAACTGCTCTGTGGTGGACTCAGAGCGGCTTTACCTGTGAGATCAGCACCTTTTCATTTTCATTGTTCAGTTTTGAAATGGTGGATGTGTTTTTACCTGAGAGTGACTTTGAGAGGAAGAGAAGGCAAGACAATACAAGACAAGACAGGAAAGCTGAAATGATGGAATGTGTCATAGCTAAGAATGTGACCACCTTTTATTGACATCTCAGATAATGGCAAGCGGCCCTCCTCATGGCCCTGACATAAATGCATGGACAAACAAATGCACATATGTAACACAAACAAACAAATAAAGACATACAGACACACACACATGTACTAATGTCTCTGAAAGTAATGGACAGTTTTTGGATGACTTTTTGAAGACACGGTGCCTGAGTTCTACGGTGAAGGCTTGTGTTTGTGTAAAGATGCACTCTGCCATCTTTGTTTCACTCTGTCACTGTTAGCTGAACAGTGACAGAGTAACAGTAACCCCCTGCTGAGAAATTTTCAATCTTCTTTCTCTCTCTCTTTCTTCATTTCCCCCTTTCTACTTTGTCTCCTCTCTCCTTCAACCGTTCTCTCGTTCATCCTTCCATCTCTCTCCCTGGAATCCCTCTTTCTCTCCCTGCCCTCTCTCCATCTAATCCTTGATATGAGGTAATTGGCAGAGCTGAGTAGAGAACTTCAAACAGGCACTGAAGTCTGTCTCTCTCTCTCTCTCTCTCTCTCTCTTTCCCTCTCTTTCTCTGTCTCTCTCTCTCTCACTCTCTTTTACTCTCTTACACACACACACACACACACACACATACTCACACTCACACAGTTTTGACAGAGTGTTTATTGTGTGTATACATCCCATATTCTTCCCCACACATCTTCACAAAATCTTCAAAGCCTCTGGTGTGTGTGTTTGCGTGTGCGTGTGTGCGTGAGTGTGTATGTACTTCTGTGCTCTTTTCAATCCATCACTGAGGGCAAATAGAACTAGAGAGAGAGAGAGAGAGAGAGAGAGCAAAAGACAGAGGAAGAAAGATGGGGGGGGGGCAAGAGAGAGAGAGAGAGAGAGGGGGAGAGAGAGAGAGAAAGAACATGTATTTAGATTTAGCCAGAGTTGTTTACTCAACCTTTTCAAGAAAGCTTTGAGCTGGGTAGAGAAGAAGAAGAAATGATGGATAGATAGATACATACTTCCACTAACCACCTTGGTCTGGCCATCTCAGGCAGTGAACCCATTTGATTTTAGAGAAGAGCACTGAAATGATCAAAGCTCCGCAACAGCGCCTGTGACTATTCAACAAACTGTTTACAGTGGAACATTTTTCAACATTAAGATTTTAGCAGCCTTTGCATATGGTTCAGACATTAAGATTTCTTCAGTGAAGATATATAGCTTTGTTCTCATGGTACACATCTCAGAATACAGATATATATATATATATATATATATATATATATATATATATATATATATACATATATATATATATATATATTTGTAAACAAGACGAGATCCAAGCCAAGCATAGCATAACAAATATAATGTGTCAGGATGCACTTAGAATAAATTACACCACCACATGCCCAAACTTTAAAGTGTGTCGTACGCCTTCATCAAAGCAGCTAGTAAAGCTCTGAAAGAGACATTGTATAGGAAACCCAGCAATCAGCCAACTCTGAGAGGCAGTGAGGCTGCAAAATGACTAATAAGCCAAAGACAGATGAGACAAAACAGTCTGCCGCTTTTCCACTGCTGGGGTTTTTTTTTTTTTTTCTTCTTCACTGCTGATTTCTGAACCCCCATTCCTCTGTCTCTGTCTCTGTGTCCCTCTCTCTTTCTGTCTCCATCTTTATGCTCATGTGAGGAGGATGGAAAGTTCTGTGGGAAAAGACAACAGGTTATGCCATTACTCCACCAACCTGCTACTCACACTGAAAGTGTCCAGAGAAAGCCAGAATGAGACATGGTTGGATACATAGATAGACAGACAGATAGATACAGAGTTATCTATCTATCTATCTATCTATCTATCTATCTATCTATCTATCTATCTATCTATCAGTTTTCATTAATGGGTCTTTGGCAATATTGTTGTGACCCTTAGGCCAGTAGAGCACTGACTTGTGTTGGAGAGAGAGAGAGAGAGAGAGAGAGAGAGAGAGAGAGAGAGAGAGAGATGGTTGTGGTGTAGAGAAGTTATGGTAGAGAGAGACTGGAATATGTATGGTTCTGTAATGGGCTGGTTAATTTGTGGGGCTGTTAAAAACCTCTCAGAATAAGAGGAGCAGGTGGGCTGCTAGCATTTCCTCTGCCTGCTCTAATGAGCAACACAGATTTACAACACTGTGTGCGTGTGTGTGTGTGTGTGTGTGAGAGAGAGAGAGAGAGAGAGAGAGAGCTTTTATGTGAGAGACAGAGAGAGCAAAGAAGAAAAGTAAGAAGATTTCATTATCTGAAACAATATTTCATTGCTGTAAGGGATGAGCTGAAGCCACAGGAGATGTAATGGAGGGAAAAAGGGATTGGGTATGCTGAATGAATGTGGAATTCCTGGAGAAATGATGTCAGAAAGGGGAAAAACATGATAAATAGTGTCCATTACTGACCAGCAATTTATTTTAAAGTGAAGATGGGATGTATCTGGGATGTGTGTGTGTGTGTGTGTGTGCGCGTGCGTATGTGTATGTGTGTGTATGTTTATGCACTGCACACATGCAATGTATATGTAGGTGTGTGTCTTTCTGAGTGCATGTTTTGCTGGGTCTTATGTGTTGTATTTCCTATCCAAAGTGTCCTTTCAGTGAATTAATGAAAGAAACACACACACACACACACACACACACACACATACACACACAGTCCACCTTGCTTTGCTGTCAGTGCCACTAAAATGAAAATGTCAAAACTAATGGCTTTACGTGGATCTCATATTAAAACTGGGCCCTTCTGCTCATAACATCATACACACTGATTATTCAAATGCACTCTCATTTACATCTCATCTCTCTGTCTCTCTCTGTCTGTCTCTTTCTCTCTTTCCTCACTCTCACACCCAATCGTTTCTTTGTGACTGAAGCATGTCTTTAGTCATGAGTCTATATATTTAAAGGTAAAAAAAAAAATCTTGACTGTAGATGAGTATTTGGAGGTGTGGCCTAGAACAGGTGAGAACTAAATGTTATTCATATTCAATCGAGGCAACCTTTTGATTGACATGGGAAAAATACACTTCATAACATGCCTTTTCCTTTTAGGTTTATCATAATATTCATAATAGTCATTTTCATTGAAATTTCAGTTTTGACATAATTGTTAGTAATGAAATGGTTTGGGTAGTTCTTTAATATCTGTGGCATATAACCTAGTAAGTCTGTTGGTGACGTTGTGGCAGTGAAACGGATAATTCTTAACCCATTCTTCTTCTGTTCCCATAATACTCTGTGTAAACGGATCGAAAAATATTGGCATACGCAGACAGACACACAAATAGGTGTTCACATAGAGATAAGCAAACTTTTCTTATCTCACCCTACCCCATGTCTCTCTCCCTCTCTCTCTCTCTCTCTCTCTCTCTCTCTCTCTCTCTCTCAAACACACACACACACAAAGACTCTCTTTCCCACTGTTACTCTCTTCTGCAGTCAAACTCTGTGGCATGTCCTCTTGTGGTCTGGGGTTCGGCTCTTGTCGTGGTTGACCAGGTATTTATATGTGGTAAGACTGTCAGGGAAGAAAGTGACCACTGAATTCAGTGTAATGTCTCACCTATCTCGACATACAATTTTCACTAAGACATGCTATTTATATATATATCTAAAAAAAAATTAAAAAAGGGTTCTGTGAAAAAAAATGTGAAAATTGTGTGTGTGTGTGTGTGTGTGTGTGAGATGATGAAGGGATGGCTGGTGTAAGAGAGGAATACTCGGTTCTCTCTGTGGCCTTATGGAGCTTATTCACTGCTTTCTTTTCTCTCTCTCTCTCTCTCTCTCTCTCTCTCTGCCCCCCACCTTTCTGTCTTCTCTCTGATCTCTGTGATGAAATTGGCATGTGCTGAAAGTCTCTTCCCAGCAGGTTAGAGATTGGTTGTTGAGTTGTTTGGTTGATGTGTGTGTGTGTGAGTGTGTGTATGTGTGTTTGGCATTGCTACAGAGAAGGAAACGTGAACTGACGTCTCCCTCTTTCTTGTTTTTTTTTTCCCATGAGCCGGCAAACACAGCCATCTCCTCTCCAGTAGTCAGTCTTGTTTGAAGTCGAGCCCCCTCCTCATGTCCATTCTTTGATGGTTCTTTCACTCACACATGTGTCTAGCTGTTGCCTCAAAATCATCTGGCCAAAAGCCAGATATTTTTATCTTTTGCCAAAATGGGATATGAGTTATGGAATGGAAATGGAAATTGATATGTTTATTGTTCAGAAACATTTCTAGTTACCAATGTGGTCAAAACCGACGTGACTTCTGGACCCATGAGTCAAAATAAACCCACGATACTATATATCCATTTCAAATCATTATTTCATGATAACAAAATTAATGATTAAGTTAATAATGTATTAATCATTTGTGATTATATGAAGCAAAACAGCTGAAGCAATCAGATGGTTCAAAGCTCATCTGTGGTGTGACAGTGAAAAGAGCACTATGCACTTGTCTGTCTAGAATCCAGGGAATGTGATTTGCTTTGGCAATTGGCCACTGTAGATACACTTGCGTGCTTGGCATTTGATTGGTTTATAAGAGTCTGCTGCATGATTTGGTTAAGTCGTATCCACTAAAATCTGCCAAATCAAAGTCATCGGCACTACGACAGCACTTTGTGAGCATGTATGTCATGTTGTCTTGATAATTTGATTATGAATTGCGTGCTACTGTGTTCACTATTCTACGCAGCTCCGGAAACTGTCAGTTTGCTAGGTCGATGTTGTATACTGTGGCGAACAGTGTTGGGGTAGTCTAAGAAATTTGCATTTGCAGTAACTAATTACATCTCTGAACCTGTAATTGGATTACTTATTACTTGCTGGAAAAAGTAATCACATTACTGATAACTTTACTTCTAAGTCACTCTCTGGAACCCATACAGATCTATAAAATGGAAAGTATGAGGACAGAGCTCTGTAGTCCCACCGGTACTTTGTTGATAGTTCAACACCACACTGTACTAAATAATTACTCATTTACGTTTCAAACAAATGAACCAGCAAGTAAAGCCTTTTAGTTCAGAATAGCCTGAAAATATCTATCTTCATAAATAAAAGATAAAACAATAAAAGGTGCTGTACAGTGGTACAGGCTTTTCAAAGAAAACTGAATGCAGGTTTTAAAACGTACCCAGCACATTATGAAAACCATTGCTTAAGCTGAATTCATTTGGCTTTCTTATCTCTGAAATAGCGGTTTCATCTCATTAACAAAAGTCTCTCAAATTGTTTGCTGAAAATACTATTCCTATTTGGGGTCAATGCAAGACGACCTAGGCAGAAAAGTGAGAATTGATATTTGACAGAGAAATAAGATTAGTTTAAAAGGGCTTTGACAAACTTTTTGGTAATTTGTTTTCTGAAAGAATTTTTTTTTTTAAGAAAAAAAGCATGTTCACCTGGTCTTACCATCTGCTATATTGTCTCGTATCATGTACATCAGCTGTCACAGGTAGTGACACAAAAGGGCCAAGCATGGATATTATTACATGGACGAAATTTATTTTTTGAATCTATTTCAGATCATTAACATTATTCCCTTAGAAATATATGTGTAACACAAGTAATGAAAGTCAGACAAGACCTTCTGTATTTTACAGTAGTAAAAAAAGTAGTTAGTTTGCAGTAACATGTTACTTTCTGCTACGTAACTCCAGCACTGGCGGAGAACCCTTTACTGTATCGGACGAGCTGCATATGTTGCAACATTGTCTTTTTTTATTCACATTACACCAACCCTCATTGCCTAAGCTTTTATCCAGCACTGACCTATCCAGCAGTTTATCCAGCTGACTCTGCATATCAGCCAATCAAATTCACAGAATCTGGTGTACCAAACACATCATCAGCCAGTCAAATTCACAGAATCAGATGTACCAAAACAGGCCTCAATGAACATGGCTGAGGACATGTCTGAGGAAAGGAATCAGTTTCATAAGACGTGTCGAATAGTTTTTATCACACAGTTCGTATTGTTTAGTACATCCAGCATGCATATTTGCTGCATATTTCACTTCTGTTATGGCTCTCAGCTTGTGCTCAGTGCTGATTTCAGTACCTGCAGATAAGAGACAGGTTTCACATATGTGTGTGTGTATGATGGGAGGAGTGTTAGCAGGGTGAGAGACATAAGATTCCCTCTCACTTGTAAGGACTGTTGCACTCATCCTGTTTGAGAGTCCTTGAGTATCATTTTGAAAACCAGTCCTGATCCATTAGCCCTAATGTGTGTGTGTGTGTGTGTGTGTGTGTGTGTGTGTGTGTGTGTGTTTACGCGCGCGTGTGAAACTCTTTGAGATCTGTTGAAAACTGACAAGATTAAACCATTTTACCCTCAAGATGAAGTCACTGTTATTTATAACACATTAACTCATTTCAGGATGTCAAAGCCATCCTTTTTTTTTTTTTTTTTTTTTTTTTTGGACCTACCAGTTTATGTATGCTTCTTATCAGCCTGCAGAATGGACACATCAGGGAAAAATCATATCGTTTTTATCATCGTCGTCAAATCATTCCACATGTTAAACTTTTAGGTGTGAATGTTAATTTGACGCTTTAAGGCAACATGGTGTCATTTGGGTATTGAGCAAAAACCTGTTTACAGACGTCTGGTACTCTATCTGGTACGCCAAGGTGCGATTCCAAGGCTCTTTAACACCGTCGTGCACTCCTTTTCTGCCACTGAGTTCCTTGGCTTCTTGTCATGAAAACGGCATTTTGACAGCTGTGGGTGGAAAAGAGGATTCACTTTAACATTAAACCTCAGAGACAGATAGAAAGGGAAGGAGAGAGGGATGAGGCAGGATAGGGAGGAAGAAATGAATGTGTAGTTATAGGGAAATGGAGCGGAAGAATCTCTCTGCTCTCCATTCATTGTACCTCCATATGCTTGTGTTGCTGTACGTGACTATATTGATTAGAAAAGTTCAGCTAGAATGATTACACCTGGCTTGTGTGTGTGTGTGTGTGTGTGTGTGTGTGTGTGTGTGTGTGTGTGTTAACTTAAAATGCTTACTCTGACCATCTGGCCACAGATGAAATATAAAATGAGTTCAGGGCAGTTGATTCATAAAGAGTTGGAGCGGGTAATCAATCCTAAAAGCTTTACATTTCTAAGAATGACACCATTCTGCTCTAATGTTTACACACTGGAAATAATAATTCATAAACATTCCTTTAAAGATGTTCTAAATCAACTGAAATTGGGGGACTGAGTTGTGAGTTGCCCTGAATACTTAAGAATTGGCACAGTGACAAAGAGAAGATGGTGATTTTTTTATGAAAGGAAAGGAGAGCAAAGACCCTTCAGTTGTACGCTAACACAGAGTTATTTTGAAGGCATAGCTTGAAGAGAGAAAACGTACAGTTTGCAACGAACGTAATTAGACAGGGCGTTACTGCGAACACACCCCAAAATTTCACACCCTCTGTCAAACTTAAAGTTGCTATCACATTCCAATTCCTGACAACAGAAAAAATAGATAACCTAAAAGAGAGTCATTTTGAATAAATCTGAGATTTTTGAAAGTAATGTTTGGTAATAAGGACAAAATGATGGAAATATGTCAACGCTGACGGCCATTTATCAGGCACTCTGAGAAGATGTGACTTAAGCTTCTTTTGGAGAGCAGTAATAAAATGTTTTATAAATATCTCAGCCAACCTCCTCTGACGCTGGACTGCATTTACACTGAAACTCAGTCAGTTCCACTCAGTTCCTGGGAATAACCCTGAGTTCTTTTATGGTGCCACGCTGCACTCGATCATACAGATAAACACACACACACACACATGCTTTCATACATGTAGTCTACATACAGATGTTTAAAAAAATGCATGTGTGAGTGTGTGTGTGTGCTCATGTTCGTATGTGAGGGCAAGCACGTATATGGCTGTGCCTGTTTCTGTCTGTGTATGTGTTCTGTGTGTGTGTGAGAGAGAGAGAGAGAGAGAGAGAGAGAGAGTGAGAGAGAAAGAAAGAAGGAAAGAATGCTTACAACCTCCTCAGAGAACAAATGGATATTAAGAGAGACATCAGGATAGAGGATGGTGGAGTGGTTTCTGCTTGAACGGTAAGCATCTGCAAAGGATGTAGGCTGTCAATCACACTCGCCCCCCTCTCCCTCTCTCCTCCTTTCCTCTCCGATTCCTCCTCTGTCTTTATCGTTGTGTCGTTTACTTTCTCCTGCTAAGCATGAAGAGCACCTTTGATTTGCCCGCGCTTCCCTGCCCACCACACTCTCCTGTCAGAGACAGAACTACTCTGATTTGAATGACCACTGCTGTGTAGAATTTCAGAGAGAGAGAGAGAGAGAGAGAGAGAGGGGAAGAGAGAGAGAGAGGGAGAGAGAGAGAGAGAGAAGGAGAGAGAGACGGAAACCCTCAAAAGCCATTAAACTTTGATTTGTCAGATACTCACTCTTTGAATAAATCAACTTGTCATTCTTTCCTTCGTACTTCTGTCTTTCTCTCTCTCTCTCCCTCTCTCTCTTTCTCTCTTTCTCTCTCTCTCTCTCTCTGTGTCTCTTCCGTTCTATTTCTCTGCAGGTTTGAATAGCTGACAAGTTTTTGATAACATGGCAGGCTATTGTGAAAACTGTCAGTCATTTAACTTTAGATATCGCTATGTTCTGTGGAGTGTGTTTGCTTGTGTGTGGTGTGTGTGTTATTGTAAACTTTATTTATCCATACTGTCTCTTCTGTGATGCTATGGTTGTGGGCAGTGGTGTGTATATCTTTGTTAGTTTACAGTACTGTGTTTGGCTTCTGGAATAACAGAAATGGATTAAGCGTTGAGAAAAATCCTCAACATTCTTCATTTGCCGGCCAGTTTTAAACTCCCACAGCGTTTTCTCTCTCTCTCTCTGTGTGTGTGTGTGTGTGTGTGTCTTTTCTCTCTCTCTATGAAACTCCTCTGTTGTTTTTTCCCTCCCCCTGTCTCTCACTTAAGCATTTCTGGCTGTGGCTTGATTTGCTTTAATAGAGCTTTATAGCTTTTCCAATTTGCTCAAACCTGTTTTGGCTGTCACACCACAAGATAGAAGAAAGGAGTGAGAGAGAGAGAGTGAAAGTAGGAAAAACATGGGGAAAAAACAGAAATTGGGGCAACAAAGGAAAGACAGAACTGGAAAGAGCAAAATGAAAAGAGACAAACAGCCAAGATGGTCAGCTGAACCCAATCTCTCTCTCTCTCTCTCTCTGGCTTTCTTTCTTTCTGACTCAAACATGTTTTTTCACCTGTTTATAATGCTGCTGTCTTTCCTGAGCTCTGTTCCGCAAGCAAAACCCTCAGTCTGATAGATGATAACTTTCCACTCATAGATGGCACATGCTGCCACATTATTCCTCTGGCATGATTCCTGTAGATCCTCACTGAACACATATGATAGATCCTCACTGAACACATATGATAAATCCTCAAAGAACACATATGATTAGATCCTCACTATACACGTATGACTAGATCCACACTGTACACATAGATCCTCACTATACAAATATGCTAGATCCACACCGTATACATATGACAGATTCTCACTGCACACATATGATAGATCCTCACTGAACACATATGATAGATCCTCACTGCACACATATGATCTGATTTTCACCGAACAGATATAATAAATCCTCATGGCACACATATGACAGATCCACACTGAACATATATGATAGATCCTCACTGCACGCATATGATAGATCCTCACTGCACACATATGCTAGATCCACACCATACACATATGATAGATTCTCACTGCACACATATGATAGATCCTCATGGCACACATATGACAGATCCACACTGAACATATATGATAGATCCTCACTGCACGCATATGATAGATCCTCACTGCACACATATGATAGATCCACACTGAACACATATGATAGAAACTCACTGCACACATATGATAGATCCTCACCATACACATATGATTAGAACATACTGAACACACATGATAGATCCTCACTGCACACATATGATTAGAACACACTGAACACATATGATAGATCCTCATTACACACAGATGATAGATACTCACTGTACACATATGATTAGATTTTCACCAAACCCATATGATAGTTCTGCACTGAACACATATGATAGATCCATACTGCACACATAGATACTTACTGCACACATATGATTAGATTTTCACTGAACACTTCTGATACATTCTCACTGCACTCATATGATAGGTTGTACAGTACTTTAGCAGCAAAACAGTGGGGAGAGAGAGAGAGAGAGAGAGAGAGGGAGAAAGAGAGGGAGAGGCGTTGATGAACAGGTAGAGTTGCCCTGCCATGGTTGCCTGTGAATGTAATCAGAAGAGTATTCATAGTTTTCCCCGCCCTCCATCCCTTCTCACCCTTTCTCTCCATCTCTCTCTTTCACCTCACCGCCCGCTCCCTTTCTCTTTTTTAAGCTCAGTTGTTCACCTTATGGCAGGAGAGCAATGCACAGAGAGACTGAAAGACAGCAAAAGAGACGGAAAGAGAAGAACGAGAGAAATTCTAGAGATTCGTCCGTCACACGTTGTTCTTTTTAAGATACCCCAACAGCGCGGGCACTGTTAGACCCTCCTTTTACTCCTCCTCCCAATTAAACCACAAAACAGATGGCCGGATACACACACTCTTCACACCTCACACGCACACACTCCGATTTGCACAAATGATTTCCACAAACTATTTCAGTACATATTGAGTCCGGTCTGTTTCTCAGTTGTCTATTAGTAAGCTCTCTTCACAAGTACATCTTTTTCATAAGTAAGGAATACTACATGTACAAGTATAATTTTGTTTGTGTGAGTGTGTACCATTACTTTGACCTGTTATGATTCTGCCTCTATTTTGATGAACAATACAAATGTTTAATGAGATAAAGAAAACACCACAAACACAAACACATGACAGAAAATGCGCAACAGGAGAAAAGTTATATGCAGTAAATAAAGCATCACAATATATTTACAAAATGTTATTGGAACCATTAAAAGGTAGCATGTAAAATTGAAATTGGGAGATTTCAAAGAAAATGTTATCCTAAATTTATAATTACATTATCGGGACCTTTTAAAAATAAACTTTTGAGTATGAATTAAGAAGTGGGACAGTATATTTACTGTACATTGCATTATTGGGTTTGGAGGGCAAAAATAGAAACATCAGCGTCACTGTCCAGTCACTGTTTGTCATTGTGAAGACAGTGCTGATGCTGCTTTAGGGCTGGTTTTGGCTACTGTTTCTTTTGTGTTTTTGTTAGCGTACCCCATCACGCTGTCAGGAACCCCCCCCCCCCTCACTCCTACCCCTCCCTCACTCTGCCAAGTCCCTCACACCTCACACAAACCCTTTGATCTATAATTGAGTCCCTCTCTCTGTCCTTCTTCACATACTCTCTCACTCTCCTCTGTCCTCCTCAGAGAGGATGGTAGAGGAGGAAAGGAAGGAGGCACAGACAGAGTGAGAGAGGGAGAGAGAGGGAAAAGAGAAGAAAGCGGAGTGTAACAACAACGAAGAAAAAGCAAGCGGAGATTCCCTCAGGCTAACCATCGACAATCCGAGTTCAAATTGTTACCGCTGTAAAGGTTCACTGTTTAAACCGATCTTTTTTTTTTTTCATTGTGAGAATGTACAACCTGTAAAATGAATAAATAAAATAGAGAATCTTTTGTGCTGACATGTGATGATGAGGCAGAAAATTCCACATACGACTGTCACTGTCAGATTAATGACAGCTCTGTGTGCTAAAGCAGTAGCGTGTTTGACACTTGACCGTTGACCAATAAGGGACTTAGAGATGTGACAGTAGAGTGACTGGTGCCAGAATTTAATTGGTCAGTTTGACATCAGGTGCTAACTTTGAGGAGCAACATTATCATTGAGAGACAAAGAGTTACAACTTAAGTGCTTACATTTGACTGTCACAAGTCATAAAAGCCAAGTTGAAAATGTCTTGTGTCATTTATAATGAAATACTGGCATTATTGGTAATGTTATATCTCTTTTTTGTCCTAATATGGAATTTTTGCTGACCTTTTAAGTCTTCCCCTGGTACACCAGGCACCTTAGGTGAGATGATATGTTAACACACACTTCTGCCAACATACATGAGTACAGCCAACGTGGGTTTTTGCAATACAGTGTGCAAAGACTTTTTGACTCTTTGATTTCAGTTTTTTACACCTTACAAGCATCCATTAATGCCACCCAACTCAAACAAGGAAAACAAATATTACCAACACAAGTGCCAAGAGTGACCCAGCCAACTGCACTCAGCCTCAGGTTCCCAAAAACACACAGTATGCTAATGTTACTCAGCTAGGTTGACCTTAGCTTGTTTGCCTTGTGACACAGCCGTACGCTGTAAGACAGAGGCATGAATCAGGCTTGTGGAGGATGCACTGCTTAACCCAGCAGCTCAGAGGACTGTTCTTTAAGCCAGCCACCCGAGGGCCTGTTCCTAAACATTTTACAGCGTTTACATTTTGCAGGTGTGTTGTCTTCATTACTGAATTAAGATGCACTTGTTGCATTGTGGTGCAACCTGCTTTTTGGGCGGGGGGAAAATTGAATTGTTCAATCTCTGTCTCTCTCACTGCTTCTCTTTCTCTCACTTAGACACACACACACAGACTGAACTTACACATGGGGGGCGGCAGTGGTGGTGGTGGGGAGGGGGTCATCTGTCTTTGTTTGTGGCCCTGGTGTTCCTGACAAATTGTATCTCTCTGAATTTAGATTTATTGTGAATACTTCCCGCGTGAGAGAGATGGAGAGTGAGAGAAGGAGGGTAAAACGAATGGTCTCGATTCACTCTTTCTTCGGTTTTCATTAGTTGCATTCTGTTGCACTGTGTCAAGTTAATTTGATCCGTTCGGTTTTGACACAGTGCCGTTAGCGCGTAACAACCACGGCAGTTTCTTCTGTCTGTTTCACTAACCAGACAGACTTCACACAGAGAGAGAGAGAGAGAGAGAGAGAGAAAGATGAAGGGAAGACAGGAGGCAATGTAAGGAAAATGATGTTTTTGGTGTTTTTTTTAAGATTCTAGACAATGATATTGAAAGTGTCTTTTCTCTTTCTTTCACTCCTCTATCTCTCTCTCTGAAGTGTCTTCTGCACTCACTCCATTCCTGTTTTCTCTCTCCTGTGTGCTGCAGAGCTACATGAAATGATTGCAAACTGCTCTTCAGTGTGGTGCAAGAGGCTCTGGCTCTCCCCCTCTCTCTCTCTCTTGTTCTCTTTCTCTCTATCCCTCGCTCTCTCCCACCTCATTCTCTCTCTCTCTCTCTCTTGTTCTCTGTCCCCCCTCTTTGCTCTTTGTCTCTCTCTCTCTCTCTGATATCCCGTTCTTCACTCAAACAAACTTAAAAGAACAGGAGAATAGGTACAAATCACAGAGACAAGAGCCTTGGCTTTTATGTTGAACAGGAACTGTATATTTAAATATTTAGAGGTTGATTTCAAAAGCTTCCGCTTCTCATTTCAGTTGATTGATGAGAATGCCTTTTAAAATACTGTTGCCCTTTTCAACTTTCAGAAATGTACAGTTTGACTTTCACACACAGAAATGGGACTTCCACACTGGAACAGAACAGACTAGACATCACAGAAACTTTTGCCACTCACTGCGTGAAAAGAGGTGTATCCGGACTGGAATACTCCTGTATATTCCCGGATACTCCACAGATAATCGGCTGTATCCGGCAGTTTGCAGCTCTGTTACGCGGCATGGAATACTCCTGAATATGTACTGTGTTTTGGGGTCTGCCTAGAGCCCTTAGTTGCCATGGTGAATAATCCCTTGGGGGTGCTTGCAAGGGAACATTTGCACTTCACACCTTGGGCCACCAGGTATCCTGCAATTGGTCAAAAGTCTTTCTTTGGATTGGTGGAGCAATGTCTTGCCCCTCCTCTAAAACCCTTCCCCATTGGTCCATTGTGGGTCCCCAGACATGAATTCATATGGTTTATATTATTAATATTATTATTATTATTATTATTATTATTATTATTATTATTATTATTATTATTGGTGGTGGTGTTGTTTTATGTTCATAGGTAGATTGTATAGATAGTCTGGCAAACAAAAATGAATTACACAAATTTTAGTATAAATAAAGAAAATACAGTATAATATAGATTATAAGGCATATAAATTGACAATTATATCCACTCCGCTGTCCGTTCGAAAACTCGGTGTTCTTTTGCAAGCCATCTTCAAAATGCACACTATCGACAGAATACGGAGTACAACTTCTGTAATCTTTCTGTGACTTGCTTTTCCTACGTACAGGTAACCCCTTCCCCAAAGCAAATTTCGTGCTGCAGTTGCACACAATGCTATTGGTTACTGTCACTCTACGCCATGCACGCACAGAAAACTGATTGGACAGGACTCAACCTTAGATTCTAAGTGGGTGGTTTGAAAACGAGGCGCGTCCTTGAACTGAGGAGAAACATTCCAACCAAACAAGCGAAGAACAACAACAAAAACTCCTATGCCCTGTAAACGTTTTTTTGTTTTTTTTTAAACTCCTGTATCCTTTGTCCCGCATCCCTCATACTGAGATAATGTCCCGCATTTTCGCTGGTCATTTGGTTTTTAACTGTCAGAAATAAAAAAATATATGGATCCATTATTTTACCCACCCGCACATGAGCCGCTTATGCCGTTGCGGCATAGTTTCTAATGTATTTAATAGCGCTATGTCAAAAGCAATAAAAATGCAACATAGCCGAGTTTTTTTAAAAGCCTTGCTTTCACCAAATGGCTGAGAGGAGAGCATTGAGGGCGGTCATCAAGAGGCTGTGGCGGCCGTCAATCAAACTGTGCAGCTGTGGGGCTGACGAATTTCTTTGCTACGTCACAAAAACCAAACTTAGTAAAACTTTACAGATATGAAGGTAAACGCTGTCAGCCGACATCATGGTCAAAAAGAAAGGAAAAAATTCTTTTGTCCCTTCTGACCATGCTACTCATCCAATAGAGATTTTGGCTTGATATAAAGATTTGCATTGAAATTGTTTTATTTCATGTAATATTTTATTTTGAGCCTTATTTATTCTTATAGTGTCACAGCTCCAGTAACATTACCACAGTGGTGCGCGGCCGCATAAAAAATTACATATTAGATAACTTTGTAATTTTATATTTCTTTTAATACCAAGTAACCCCTATTACTGCCAAAAACACCAACTGGCACTAGTGAGCTAGTGAAGATGAATTGCTCACTCTCTTTACTCTGGAACCATCAGACCTTGCCGTGCAGATGCAAATTGCTTTCTCTCTTCTCTCATATCACGTATATTTTGAGCTGAATTGAACATCATTAGCATTACCTGTATGAATAAAGAATTGAAGACAGTTTAATAATTTTGCTATATACAGATGGAACTGGTATATGATTTGCCTCAGGGCGGATGCTATTCATAATCGTTCTTATCGATGTGAAAAAAAAATTTGCTGGTCTTTTTCTGGATTTGACAACGTCCTTTGCCTGACTGTGATCAGTACACACACCCTCTGTCAAAGCTTGATAAATGAAAAATCACTACAGACATTACCAAAGAAGGCATCCATAAAATGAATTCACCGGTTACTTCTCAAAAGAAGGCAGTGTTTTCAGGTGAGCCAATGCAGTCGGAAAGGGGCCCCTGAAGACTGTATGACGTGCGAGCCATTAGTTTGTGGATCTCACATGCAGATTTGTGCTAAATGTGGCAGATTGAAGGAGCAGAATAAGTCATGTGGTAACTTGATGCAGGAACATCAACGTGTGTTCCAGATAACGTGTTCCAGATGTGTGTGTGTGTGTGTGTGTGTGTGTGTGCAGTGTTGGCTGTAGTGTTATAATAATAATAACTTTATTTATGTAACAGTTTTCAAGCGTAAGCACAAAGTGTTTTCCAGGTTAAAGGGTTTACAAAGTAAAAATAAAAATATCAGAGCCCCATATACCCCCCCCCCCCCATATACCCCTCCCCACCCCCTCAAGACATACACAGTTTAGGCACACGACAGCATTTACATATAACACAGCACTGAGCCCGCATGTAAACAAATGGACGTACAGGTGCAAAACAAAGAAAACAAAACACAAGTTCTCACATGTGAATAAGTAAGATGCAGATAAAAGAAACAGGCTCATATAAAGCAGGTGAAATTTACGTAAAGGAAATCACCACATATATAGACAAATAAGATGCAGATATATAATAATCTCATATAAAGCAGATAGAAGGCCAACAAAAGAGCAAACTCTTGAATTTAAAACAGCTAAAAGTGCAAAATATATGGAAGTGCGTATAAAAACACGTAAATGATGATACGAAAGCAAGCACAATTAAGATTTGTAATGACGATAAAATAAAATAAAAGTAAATTCTATAAAATAAAACACCATAAAATAGTAACATAAAGAGCAAATATAAAAGTGGTGCAATGATAGCAAAGGAAAAACATTGTTAAGTGCAGGCCATCCTGTAAAAGTGAGCTTTAAGGAGGCACTTAAAAGCTGCAGTGGAGTCTGCCGATCTCACGCTGAGGGGAAGGCTGTTCCAAAGACAAGAGGCCGTGACCGAAAATGTCATCCTTGGTTTTCAATTTGGTCGCTGGGACAGCTAAAAGTTTTTGATCAGCTGACCTTAGGGGCCTGGCTGGGCTGTAAGGGGTTAAAAGCTCTTTAATATACTCTGGAGCCAGACCATGGGTGGCCTTGTAGGTAATTAGTAAAATTTTAAAATGTATTCTAAACTTATTTGGCAACCAGTGCAGTGATGCTCAAACTGTGGTGATATGACAGGACCTCCTAGATTTAGTTAATAATTCTGGATAAGTTGCAGTTGTTAGACTGAGTGGAGTTTAAGCAGGCAGAGAGAGAGTTGCAGTAATCCAGGTGTGATGATATAAAAGCGTACATGACTTTTTCTGTGTCATTAAAATTGAGCATGTGTCTTATCTTGGAGATGTTTCTTAATTGATAAAAGGAAGTTTAGATGATGTTTCTGGTATGCCGCTCAAAGGATAAGTGGCTCTCAAAAGTCACCCCAGGGTTCTTTGCCACGGGCTTAACGTTGGTACTAAGTGAACCAAAGGAGGACTGTATCTGTAGTTTGTGATGCTCTGGACCAAAGATCAAAACCTCTGTTTTTTTGCTATCAAATTGTTAGAAGTTAGCTGCCATCCTGTCCTTGACACTGGATAAACAGGAATGCAGTGTGGTTAGATTATTCAGTTCATGTGGTTTAAATGAGGGGTATAACTGTGAGGTATAACTGTTTATCATCTGCGTAACAGTGAAATGAGATGTGTTGCTGAATGATATGTCCGAGGGGTAACATGTACAGTGAGAATAAGATTGGTCCCAGAAAAGATCTGCGGGGCAGTCCACAGATGAAGATTTAAATAGCTGTTGAAGATTTAAAATCCTGGATGGATACAAAAAAATTCCTGTTTTCCAGGTTCCACTCCAATGCAGCTCCAGTGATTCCTGTCCATTTCCTCAGTCTCTCTATGAGAATTTTGTGCTCTGTGGTGTGGAAGGCTACACTTAAGTCTAGCAGCACTAAGGCAGAGCAGTGTCCAGAGTCTGCATCCAGTAATAAATCATTAGTCACACGAAGGAGAGCTGTTTCCGTACTATGTGACTTCTGAAAACCATTCTAGAATTTTTCAAGGATTTTATTGTTCCTGAGTGCCTCTAGGAGTAGTGTCAAAACTACTCTCTCTAATATTTTTGAAATAAATGACAATTTGGAAATTGGCCCGAATGTTTTGTATGTCAGCCGGATCCAGTGTGGGCCCTTTCAGAAGTGACTGAACACATGCCATCTTAAAGAGGTCAGGCACACATCCAGAAGAAAGGGAACTGTTTATAATAGTGAGCAGATGAGGTGAGATGGCATCCATTATCTCCATCAAAAATTTAGTGGGGAGGGGGTCAAGTGGACATGATGACATGCCCATATGTGGCACAGTGTCAAAAAGGTCCTGCAGTAATAAAAGAAAAAAAAAAAACAATTCAGTAATTCCAAGTGAGGGCTGGGGATATCCAGAGATGTTGCAGGAGGAGTTATATGTGCTCTGATATTGTTTATCTTATTAATAAAGAAAGTAATTACAGAGGGGAATGAATGTTCCTGCTGTGTGCTCTTTAATAACACGAAAAGGAACCTTCTTTTTATAATTTGTCTCCACTAGAGGTGTACAGAGATGTCATTATCTGTCTCTGTATCTGTATTCGGATAGTAGACTGGAAGTGGACATGGTTTATACCAGAAGTCACATTAAAACTGTCTGAATCCCACCACCACAACCCCTTTAATTGGGGGACGTTGAACAATCAGAAATTTTAAAAGAATTTTGTTTTGCATTGGAAATAGAAACTATTTAGAGTCAAGATATATAGAAAAATAATCTTAGATTCCAATGATGCTGCGTTCACGATTCTTGATGTGTTAACGTCACTGCAGTTCGCTAGGGAAATGTACATTACTATTTTACAACAGTAATTTGCGCTTACTCGGTGGGAGCGACTGCAGAATATAGCGATCACCTCTCAATAATGTGTAATAAATGAAACGACTGGCGACTGGGTTTTTTTATTTAAATGGAGGAAATTAACACATACCGCTAAAAACTACAGGTTGTGGGGGTAAACCAGCTGCCACACCAGGCGTTTGTCTCGCTAGTTCCTGCACCTGACTACAGTGGGTAGTGGTGGGGGGCGACTACAGAATGTAGCAATCACTTTTCAATAATGTGTATTTGATATGAATCGATTTGAAGAAACATAATGGCTAATGTACGGACATGTCAATCATGGGTTTTTTCCCCGAATAATAACGAGTGACTTCAGGTAGAAGAAATATCTGCATTATTTTTGCTTTCCCGAATATCGTATTCAGATTCAGATACATCCCTAGTCTCCACAGTCTGAACCACAGTGTCAAACAAGATGCACATATGATCCAACATCGAGAGGTCTCTGAGAGACATATTATTTACATTTAGCCCCAGGGTAAACACTAAGTCTAATGTGTGGCCACAGTTGTGAGTTGGGCCCTTAATGTGTTGAACCAGGTTGTAAGATTCAGTGATATTTAAAAATGCTTCAGAGTGGTGACTTCAAGTGTCATCAGTATCTTTGAAAACTACAGCCAGACCTCCTCCATGACCACTGACCGTAGGAGAGGAAAGTGATTCAAAGTTTGGGGGGCACACCTCAATCAGCTGACTAAATTCCCCAGGCCGAAGCCAGGTTTCGGTTAGGAATAAAAAATCTAAACCACTTGAGATTATGTCGACATTTAATATGAAGGTTTTGCCTGACAGTGACCTTACATTAATCAGAATCAGATTTATTGGCCAAGTATGTTAACACACTCAAGGAATTTGGTTATAGATATAGATAAAGTGTGTGGTAGTGCAAACAACGGTTATGTGCATCAAGTATGGGAGTGAAATTGTGATGGATGAGTATTTGTGCAACACGGTATTTGTAGATGTGAAGCAGGGTGTCATAGCTATCTGAAGAAAGAAGAGTAGCTATGGCATTGCAGATAATACTGGTCAGCTGTTTGTGAGGGTGATGGCATGAGGAAAAAAAACTGCCCCTGTGTCTGGTAGTCTTGGTATACAGGGTTCTGTAGCGCCTGCTGGAGGGGAAGAGTTTAAAAAGATTGTGCCCAGGGTGTGAGGAATCTGTGATGATTTTCCCTGCCTGTGTCCTGGTTTTTGAAGAGTACAAGTCCTAGAGGGTGGGCAGGGGAGGCACATAAACAAGGCACATTTAACAGGTTGTACATTAGACTCTTGACCGGCCGCTTTAATATGTCTTAGATTGTGTGGATTAGCACTGTTGATTCTTAGCTTGCCGGGTCTGAGCCTAATTAGTGTTGATATTTTTATAGAGCTACACATAGGGCTTGGGGATAATAATGCTGTGTGAGACAGGGGAGGTGAGGCTGGTCTTTGTTGGTTCTGGGTCATTTGTGGTAGTGCTACAGGGGTCAGGTTTCGCTGTAAGTCATTTGTGGGTGTGGTTTAATACAGAGTACGAAATGTTATCTGCCAGAATACGTGCGCCCGGACCACTGAAATGAAAACCATCCCGGCCACAGAGGCAGCTGCGGGTTCCAAAAAAAAAAGTAAAATTATCAATAAATATAAAATTGTGCACTGTGGCACCTGACTGCAGACAGGTGTGGGGACTTGAGATCCTGCTGAACTGTTCAGTGCCTTTTCTCAGGGCAGGGACTGGGCCACAGATTGAGATTTTTTTTTTACCATGTTCCTGCAGTACGTTTAAAAGGCAATTAAAATCCTGTTTTAGCAACTCGGCCGTGCGGTCATGGATATCGTTTACTCCAACGTGAATAATTACGTTTTGCGCGGAGGAGCAGTTATTCGTGACATTTGAAATTTTTGCTGTGATGTCCGAGACTTTAGCTCCAGGAAAAGAGAGAGTTTTACCTGTTTTCTTCTTTACATGTCTCTCAATGGAGTCTGCGATTATTAGTGAGGATATGGGGGGGGCGGCGGCAGTGGGGCGTGGCCTGAGGAAGCTGTGGGGGATTCTGTGGGGAGACGGTGGGGTAACAGGATACTTTTACACTTCCAAACAAAAAAACAACAACAAAAAAAAACAAACAAACTGAAAAACAAACTTCCATGGGCAGGATGACCCTTGACTGTGTGTAATTTTGGACAGTCAAGGGTCATCCTGCTGTCGTTTTTGCATCCTTAAACAGTGAGCTATGGACACCTTCCCCAGGCTGCAGGTGAGCAGTGTTACTATGTATCAGATATGTGTATGTATTCAGAGAGAAACAGGCATGCCAGACATGAAATTCACAATGTTCTTCTAGAGCAGTGACCTCTGACCTCTGTAGGTACTGAGATGATACAGTGGGATTCTCATAGAGAGAGAGAGAGAGAGAGAGAGATTGACAAAGGAGAGTTGACGGATGCTGCAGGAGGAGAGAGAGACAGTGAAAGAACAAAGGGAGAGAGAAAATGGAATGAATGGGTGTGGAACAGGAAACTGTGTATCACACTGACAGATGTGTGTGTGAGTGTGTGTGTGTGTGTGTGTGTGTGTGTGTGTGTGTGTGTGTGCTCGATGTGTCTTTAATATTCATGTATGTGCATGTTTGATACTCTGGTGTCAGCTTGCAGGTATCAGGGGAATGTGTGGGTAGTATGTTGATCTGTATAGATCCACTTGCAGTGAGACCACACACACACACACACACACACACGCACAGTTGTCTGTTTTCACCCTTTTTTATGTTATATTTCTCCTTAATCCATAATCAATTTTTTAATTACCCTAGCAATCATGACACTGTACTTCTGAACACCTTCTCCCTGAGTTTTCTTTTCTCCCTCTCTCTCTCTCTCTCTCTCTCTCTCTCTCTCTCTCACTCTCTCTCTCTCTCTCTCTCTCACTCTCTCTCTCTCTCTCCCTCTCTCTCACTCTCTCTCTCTCTCTCTCGTCTTCTGATTATAAATGTCAAAACAAATGAAACATTGACCTGTGATTCCTGTGATACTGTAAACAGTGAATGCCTGATAAAAACTGAACAGCTTAAATGTTGCTCTCACTACGTCTTAATCTTAGGAAGCTGTTGCTGTTGCTGAATTTTTATCCCTGAATATGCGTATGTATCAATGTATAAGTAATGTAATTCTGAGGTAGCAATATTATTATAAAGGAATTGTGGTTTTCCGGATGAAGTCTGTCTTAATTCATTGAAACAATGTGGAGAAATTTCTGAAATGTGTAAATGTTATGATTCTGAGAATGTGTTAATGATTAATACCATTACAATTTTCTGTATTAAGTCTGCCTTAGTACTGTGGAACATCTGTCTCCCTACAAGACGCTAATGGAGGAGAAATTAGATAAAGTACTCCAACTCTTCTGATTTGCTATAGACCCCCCCCCCCCCCTCTCTCAGTGGCACTATTGCTAAAGAATTGATAATTAAAAAGTGACAGCTGTAGTGTTTCTATGGAAGGACAGAGGACAGTCTAACAGCACCATAACACACAGTGACATGACAGTATTAAGGTTACTGTCGGAGGGGGAGCACACTCTTTCTCTCTCTCTCTGTGTCTCTCTCTGTGTGTGAGTGTGAGTGTGTTTCTGTGCTGTGTCTTGATGAGAGCAGGAAGAAGAGAGAGACATAAATAAGTTGTGTGAGACTGTGGAGGTCCCTCTGGCTCCAGCCCTTTATATGATAATCAGCTCTTGCCTTCATTTGCATTTAATTCTATTTAAAAAATATATTTTACCCCCGAAATGAATGGGGTAGGTATGCACAGAGAGAAGTGTCTGTGTGTGTGTGTGTGTGTGTGTGTGTGTGTGTGTGTGTGCGTGTGCATGCGTGTGCATGCGTGCATGTGTGTGTGTGTGTGTGTGTGTGCGAGTGAAAGAGAGAGGGGGAGAGCAAGTAGGGTGTAAGAAGTAGCAAGTAAGAATATTTCAAAATTTTGAACCGCTTTGATAAGCATTGTCATCTTGTGTCAGGTTGTTCGGTAGTGTTTTCATATAAACAACTTACTTTCTTCTTTACGTAAATGTAAATGTCTAATTTTCTCAAACCAAACTGACATCTTGTCATCATCTACCTCAGACCCTTTGAAAACATTGCCACAACATTGTCAAAATGCACACACAATATCCCTAATCACTGTGTTTCCCTCATGGCCGTTTAACCCTGGCCCTCCTCCCTTGAGATGGTGGGAACAGGATTATGAATGAAAGAGAGGAGAGCAGACAGAGAGAGAAAGAGAACTCATTCTTTCACCGCGTCCTTGTGCTCTCTCAGGGGAGGAAAGCTGTTGGCTTCTGTACAGCTTTCTCTCTCTCTCTCCCTCTCTCTCTCTCCCTCTCTCTCTCTCTCCCTCTCTCACCCTCTCTCTCTCTCTCTCTCCCTCTCTCTCCCTCTCTCACCCTCTCTCTCTCTCTCTCTCTCTCTCCCTCTCTCTCCCTCTCTCTCTGATTACCTTTGCTCTTAAATAAACGGCAGTCAGCCATGCAGAGGCAGTGTGAAGATGACAAGATAAAAATGATGTATGTCATTCCCCCTCCCCACTTCATAGAAAAACACACACACGCACACATACACGTACACATACATACATGCACAGAAGTGATTCTCACACACTCTCCTACACATGTTCACATACATACACACACACACACACACACACACACGAATGCTGTAGACTCTGGTTGTCCTTGTCTTTGTGCTGTGGGATCATTTTGTGCGGTTGAGTGACTCTCAAAAACGTCCACCATCTCTTACACTGACCCCACTGATAGGGGCGCGTGTGTGTGTGTGTGTATGTGTGTGTGTGTGTGTCTTCATCGCCCATGTCTGTGTATGCTCTCCTGTGACAATCTTGGAAGTGAACAAAGGGAAAAAAGGAGGAATATGAAATGGTAGATGAATGGATGGTTGATGTTCCTCTTTTCCCCAGCTGGCCTGTGCTTGTAGGGCACTTTCCATCCGTTTTTCCAAAGGCTGGCCCCTGCACTCTTTTGCTTCATTAAGCATCCCTCTTTCCTCTCTATTCTCTCACTGTGAGATGGGATGGTGGAGGAGAAAAAAAAAGGATTGCGAAAATGAAAGATAGAAAGGAGAAGATAATTGAAAATCGGATCTCAGGCAGTTTAGCCGCAGTCTGAATGTGAATTCGCCTCTCCTCTCCTCTCCTCTCCTCTCCTCTCCTCTCCTCTCCTCTCCTCTCCTCTCTCCTCTCCTCTCCTCTTCTCCTCCTTCCTCTCTTCTACTCTCCTACACCTTTCCTTTCCTTTCCTTTCCTTTGCTCTGTCTTTTCTGCTCTTGCACTGATGTGTTTTTCAGGGAGAAGTGAATGGTGTTCCTTTCCCAAGCTTTTGATTACTTCAGATAAAAGAGCAGTGGCTATTTAATAAACACACACACACACACAAACACAAACAGAGAGGGCCCAAATTTCTGTGTGGGTCCTCAGAGTGAATGGTGTTGTGTCTAGAGAACCAATCAGAAGTTGAATAATTTAGGAGTTCATCTTTGCTGTGAGAGATGGCCTTCTCTCAGTCCACTGATCAAAAAAACACTGTCATTAAAAAGTCAAATGTGCCCGGACACCTTAGTCCACATCTCTCTCTCTCTCTTTCTCTCATTCTCTTTCTCTGTGTTTTTATGTGTCTGCATGTTTTTGTGCATTTGTGTGTGTATGCAGTTATGTTCAACCTGCATAGTGTAAGCCACAGAAATATCTGCAAACACAACATAGATGGTTTGGAATGATTGATTGATTGATTGATTGATTGATTGATTGATTGATTGATTGATGTAGTGGTATTAGGACAGGTTGATGTATATTGTGACATGTGAAAAATAGTCTTACAATAAGTTTTTTATTTTGTCAGGGAATCAGTTTCCTCCCTAAGAATTTATACTTCATAACGTCTTAATTATAAATACTCTATCCATTTGAGTCTTTGAAAATCAAGTTTAGAAACCTCTTTTCTCCCTCTCTCTCCCCATCCTTCTGCTGTTCACTACATTCTGCCCTCCATCACTGAGTCGTTTTTTCTCAGTGCATCACTAATATCAGAGAACAACCTGCTGGCTGGGTCACACAGAGAACAAGAGAAGGAGAGAGAGAGAGAGAGAGAGAGACTGAATGAGAGAGAGAGAGCTGAAGAGAGAGAAGTAATGAAATCAGAAACAAAGAGACAGTGCTGAAATGAACTCAATCAAACCAACAGAGAGAGAGAGTGAGCAATGAAGAAAAAGTCAGAGAGGGAGAGCAGGAGAGAGAGAGAAACGGAAAAGCAAGCAACGGAGAGGGAAAGAGCGATGGAGCCGGAGACTCATAATCACAGCCTTGCTTTGCTTGGTTAGAGAGACACTGAGGGAGGAGAGTGTAGCTGGCCTTTTCAGCTGATGTGGGAGCAATCAGACCGGCATTGTGGTAAGCAGCTGGACCTCTCTACCGAAACACGCTAGGGCGTTCACCCCTTAGCCCAGCGCTCTGTGGGCAGTCTGTCTGCCAAAGCCACACCAGCCCTGCAAATTACCCCTGCTTATCTACCCCCGCTCACACAAAAAGACTCCACTTTACTGCCCCCCTCCCACCCCCAGACTGCCTAAAAAAAAAAGTCTTACCAAAGCCAGAACTTTGAATATTGTTTTAAATGTCAGGTTCTGCACAGATACAGTACAGGCATAAATGCAGGGCTCGTCCATGAGTGATATTTCTGGCATAGAAGAGGGAGAGAGCGATTAGTGTGTTAGTGGAGCGTGTGTGTGTGTGTGCGCGTGTGTATGCGTGTGTGTGGAAAGAGAGACGGGTTAAAGAGGCGTTAATGTGTGTGGATTGTGTGTGAACTCACACAGTTGGAGGCCTCTATAATTATATCCCACAGAGTGAACAATCAGAGAGAGCACTGGTGTTCGCTGAGTTTTCTTTGCTGTTTCTCTCTCTCTCTCTCTCTCTCTCTCTCTCTCTCTCTCTTCCCCTTCTCTTTTTTTGTTGTTATGAGCAAAGTTTGCGGTGTATGACAGCTCAGGGAGTAAAATAGAACAGAGAACAGGACAGGATGTGATTGTAATTTTTAAAAGTTTGACGAAATACAACATTCTGGTAAATCTCAAATTCAAAATAAGGCCATGAACAGCCTGGAGAGTTTGGAGACTCAGTGGTGCTGTAGAGAAACCATTAGTTCACTTGCTGAAGATAGCTTAGTTTTTTGCTGCAGAGTTGGACTGATAATTCACAGGCTTGCAGGGAGAGAGTTTGAGGGACAGAGAGAGTTTGTCTTTTATTTTTAACATTGACTATTAAATTAACTAGAAATCTTAAAACTACTGCTTAAAGACATAATAGAGCACGTATTTCTCTGTCTCTGCTTTCAGTGACGTTCATCTCTCCAGATAAGAGGGTCTCTGCAAATCTCTCTCTCTCTCTCTCTCCCTCTCTAATGCTATCATTCTCTGATCTTTTCTCCCCACTTTTCATTTTCCACTGGAGTGTGTAATGTACACTCCACTGCTTCATACTGTGTGTGTGTGTGTGTATTAGATAGACAGAGTTTATAAGGGGACAATTGGACATTTCAGGGGTTACAGGCCAGAAAACGCAGAGGGTATCAGTGGCTTTCACTTTACGCCTGATCACTCAGACACACACTGACTCTTAATCAGGATCTCACTAAAACACTATCAATGTCCCAGTGGAGAGACCAGTTAAGAGAACCACACGGAAAATCACAGTCTCACACACTCACACACATTTACTGACAGACTGCTTATTAATGAGGATAGGACATTCATTGTGTGTGGATTTAATAAATGAAGTCTATTAAAGTCATATATTAATTATGATTCGGGAAGGAAAAACCCAGCGTTGTTTTTGTTAAACAGATTATGAATGGCAGCTGGATTTAACACGTCATTCTTAATCATGTTTAACATCTCTTTTTCTCTCTCTCATACACTCATACATACACACACACACACACACACTCACACGCACTCAAATATATTTTCTCTCTCCCTTTCTCTCTCTCGCCATCATTGATTTTGGCCTGTGGGTGCACGTGCTCTTGTGTCAAACACTGAAACATATTTGTGTGCTTGTCCAACAATAGCTGAACAATCAGACTTCTTTTCTCTCTTCTATTTCACCTCCTTATTCCTGCATTAGTCTTTGCTCCTTATGTCCTCTTCTTTTTTTCTCTCTCCTCCCCTCTTTTAATCATTTATAAACCTCACTTTGGCAATTACAGTGAAATGAATCAATATAATGGAAATGTTATTATAAATGCCAGAATATGAATAATAATGAAAGTGCAATATTATAATATTATGTTAATGATGTAATTAATAATTAAACCACGGGATCCCATGGGGAATACACTGTTTTACCGCGCAGAGGTCTGTCCCACATCTGGGACTCGCGGTTTGAATCCAAGCTCCCTCGCTCCTGTCTGTTGTGGCCGTGAGTGTGAGGGAACACAGTTGGCTGTGTGTTCTCTTAACCAGGAGACTCAGCCAAGACGACTCTGTCTCTCTCTCTCTCTCTCTCTCTCTCTCTCTCTCTCTCTCCCTGTCTCACTGAGAGCCGGTTACATACGACCGGTGCCTGTGTGGTCATGGATAGAGCTGAGTCAATAGAGCTGTCCTCTAACTGGGCTATTTTTCCTAATGAGATCAGGCAAGTCACAGTGTGGAAAAAATGTGTGTGTGACTTTACATAGCGCAGAGGAAGTGTGTGCTAGTTTCATTCACCTCACGCTGCACTGGAAAGATGCCAGGAAGAAACAGAGGCAGATTAGAACTAACTTTGCATGGCTCCTACTCTACGGCTAGTCTCTCATAGCTGGTATGACAATGCTGTTATGTTTATTACCATGTTATGTCATGTGTTATAAATATGTTATTAACAATTAAAGTCCTTTTACATTGCTCCCTTCTTATATTGTTTGAATAGCATACTGCTGAAAGAATTTCAGTTTTTGTTGTCAGGATATGGAATTTCACTCCTGATGCAACCCTGTGCTTACTGCCATCTCTTTTCAGCTGTGAAGGATTCTGCCTTTTCCTTTACCTCTATGTCTCTTCTTTTTTTTTTTTACATCTCTGATCACAGCATGTGTCTTTTTGAAGTGCGTGTGTTTGTGTGTGTTTTGACTTGTCATCTTATGTTAGCTTATAATCAGAGAGACTCACTCACAGTACATATTGTATCTCTCCCTGTCTCTGTCTCTCCTTATTTGTGATGTATTAACCATATCAAAATCTTTTGGACTTTGGATTGGTATCTGTAGACTAAGGGGAGAAAGCCTTTGATGGGGCTAGACAAACGTCAGTGATATTTTTTTTAATCTGTGTTTGTTGATCTGGGGAAAAGTTTTATTTCATGGGTTAAATCTTAGCATGCTCAGAATGACAGGGGCTCTGAAGACCAGTGAGGATCCACAGAAGCATATGACACCGTGTCCTTGCCTTTCAGCTTTGACTATTTTTTTGACTAGTCCTGTACAGTTTGACTATTGAGTCTTTCCTGTGTGTGTGTGTGTGTGGGTGCGTGCTTGCATGTGTGTGTGTGTGTGTGTGTGTGTGTGTGTAACATAGCAAGTTCAAGAGATTTCCAGTCTCGGGGTGAATTGTTAAATGGTTTGCAGATTATGTGAGTGTTTATGTTACTGACTTGGGGAGTTCACAGATCCTAGCGCAGAGATATCATCCTGAGGAAACGCTGCCAGTCTTCTTCTGTTAAAGCCAACTGCAGTCAGAGTGGACTTTTGCTTTATGAAGCATAGCAGAGAGAGCTATGAGTCTCCGTTCTGATGGCCTGCCGTGGCAGCCCGAGAGACACAAAGTTATGGGGTTACACATGGGTTCTCTGATGTTTTCAAGACCTGGAACTGGCTCTTTGGGAAAGTAAAAGCAAAGCTGTCAGAATGGACATGGCTACTGCCACAGTTCTCATACAGGGGTGATTTGGTTAGCAGCTTCGCTTTGGCTCAAATTAAAAGTCAAGGCTCCTCCACAGCGTTGGCTGACATAGGACCCTTGTGGATTTTTTTTCTGATCAAAGTAATACTGACCAAGGGTTGTGAGGTTGCATTTGGTTAGCAAATGTTTGATTTGGAGTTCAAGGCTTCCCTTCTTCAGGCAGAGTTAAGGCAGTTATACCACCAAAATGCTTTTTGTTGTTGCTCTCTGTTTGTTTGTCTTTGTTGTTGTTGTTTTGGAAGAAGTCGGCATTCTCTTCTTTGAGGCTGGAGGCACAGGGCTTGACTGAAAGGTTTAGCTAATGCAGGTGAGCTGGGGATGTGGCTGGGACCGCACACGGTTTAAGGTCAATGATAAAAGCAGTGTCAGTCCTCCAGGGACCAGGAAACAAAGGGACCTCCTGTGGCCCTTAAGGAGCCTCTCCCCTTAATCCGTTTCTGCAGATGGCTTTGTTGGGCACGGTCATGTTGTGAGGACACCTACTTTGTGAGGACAGTATAGTCAAAGTGGTCCATTTGTGGAATAAAGACCTTGTCTCTTTATCTCATGAATGGATCACTTTGACTACACATGTCCTCACGATGTAAGTGAATCCTGCTGAGATAGTGTCACAGCTTGTTTGTGATTTGTAAGGACCAAAGTGAACATGAATATGTTAGTCATTTGCTTCCATGTGTATTGTACTATGTAATAATGTCGTCTTTTATCACTGTTTATATATTGAGATGTAGAGCCTTCCTGATGCCTTACTGGAGATTTTTGTAACTGCGTAATTTAACATTATTGGAATTACCCCTCCTTGCTGATTATTAAAGGATTATCAAAAGACCCCCCCCCCCCCCCCGACCCACCCTCTCCTCTCTCTCCGTCTTTCTGTGTCTCTCTCTGACACAGTGATTACTGATGCAGCGAGACACACTTGTCTACTATAGTGATGATGACTGCATGAAAGCAGGCAAGAGTGCGGGAAGAAAACCAGCAGAAGCAGCAACAGTGAAAAAGAGAGGAGAGAGAGAGAGGGAGAGAGGAGGGGGGAGAGACTGATACACAGACACTGCCTCTGTGGTCTTGTCTGTCACTTTTTGCCCTTTGCTCTCTCCTCTTATCTCATCTCTCTGACCTATTTCACTACAGCACAGCAGTGTCTGTGTATCAGTGTGAACATCTACTGCTGATTTTTGTGGATGAATAATAATTTTCAAAACTGACCTTTGTGTAATATTACTATGCTCAAAATCAATTATCTAACATTACATGTTTTAATTTTGGGTATGAGAGTATACATCATAACAGTGTGTGTGTGTGTGTGTGTGTGTGTGTGTGTGTGTCTGAGAGAGAGAGAGAGAGAGAGAGAGAGAGAGAGACATCCTCAATCTTTGTATATATAATAATTAATAATCACACCCTAATGATCCTAATAATTGCATAGTTTCTAAACACATGCTGAAGATACATAATTTCTTTCATGAGTGGAGTCTGGGATTTTGCTTTGATAGAGAAATCAGACATCAGTCCTATATGTGTATATTCGGTATAAAGCTCATAATCAGTGTTCACCCTGTGTTCACTTCAGATCAGCTCTCTGCCATGTCTGTATGTGGCTAACAATATACAATACAATTTCAAATGAGGGATCTTTCTCTGTTAACTGGATTGTGTAACCAGACACTAAAATCCAGTGGAGGGAAAGATTAAGACTTCTTATCGGATCACCCTTGTGTCTGTCCTGTTGAAAGTGGCAAACCATACATCAATATTTTACTCATATTTTAATCTCATAATTGCATAATGTTTCTTCTTGTCAATCATTTCTATGATTATTTTTTTTCCAGGATGATAGTTGTAGTTTACACTACAGCTTACTCTGCGTTTTTATGATTCGGCAATACTGAACTGAGTGATCTTATTCTGTGTTTTTACGATTTGACAATACTGAACTGAGTTATCTTACTTTGTGAAAATGATGCTCAGATGAATCCTGAATGCTGTACATGTTTAACTTCCCATCTTGTTGTGTGTGTGTGTAGAATACTCCAGTTGGGACGTCAGTGTTCATGGTCAATGCTACAGACCCAGACCAGGGCACAGGGGGCAGCGTCCTGTTCTCCTTCCAGCCTCCATCTCGCTTCTTCTCCATTGATGGAGCAAGAGGAACAGTTACTGTCATTAGACCTCTGGACTATGAGACCACTTCAGCTTACCAGCTCACTGTCAATGCTACGGTACTGCAAGTACACACACACACACACACACACACACACACACAAAAGTGCACACACGCGCACACACACACACACACACACACACACACGCACACTATGGCTGTGTATCGGCAAGAATCTGGTGATACGATACGTATCCCGATACAGGGGTTACGATTCAATGTACTGCGATACATTTGCGATACTGGAAACAAGGCGATACACTGCGATTTTTTAAATCTAATTTTAGATCCACTCGTTTAATGTTAGCCGTTTGCTGTTCCATTAGCGGTACATCAGAATAGTGTCTTGCTTAGTGTGGTCTCAGATTCGTTGTGCTCCCCAAGTATTTGATTTTGGCATGGCACATTTTGCAAACGGCATGGGTCTTGTCGATCTCCTTAGTGCCTTCTATATTGTGGAAGCCAAAATGAGCCCACAGTTCAGCTCCATATGCCGCGGGAGCTGATCTAACTCTTTTAGATTCAACCATCAGTGGTAACGCTAACGCTGACGTTAGGTTTGCTAATGCTAATGTTAGTGGTACGCCCTTACGCTACTTCCTGTCTCAATTTATATTGTTACGTTGGAGTGGAAGAGTCAAATGGCTGAAGATAGATTACAACTTTGCCATCTAGTGGTCGGGGGTTTAAACACAACACAAAATGAACCACTATCTGCCGTGAATGTTTGCGTGTAAACTATTAATTGAAAATTGATACAGTGTTTGTGAGAATCGATACAGTATCACAAAACATAATACTCACAATACTCAAGTGTATCGATGTTTTCTTGCACCCTTAAAGCACACACACACACACACACACGCACACAGACTCTCACACACACGCACCTCATCTAACCATTTCATCTTACCGTGTCAATGCTGCGACGCTACACTCACATGCATACAGTCACACTCGCGCGCGTGCACACACACACGCACACGGACCCACACGCATGCACACACGCACGTAACACACACACAAACACACACACACACACCCCACCATGGACATACATTCATATCTGCAGTATGTAAGACTGAATTAGATATATTTATACAAACTCACTCTTACTTTGTGTTTATTCTCCACCTCAGGATCAGGATAAGAGACGTCCTCTGTCCAGTCTGGCTAATCTGGCCATCACTATAACTGATGTGCAGGACATGGATCCCATCTTTACCAATCTACCCTACAGTACTAATATAGAGGAGAATTCACCTCCGGTCAGTCCACACACCCTGTCCCTCTCTCTGTAACTCTTTCTCTTCTGCATCTTTACCATAATCACTCTCTCACTGTTTTTGTGTGTCTCTGTCTAAATCTGTGTTTGCATGTATGTGTGTGTATTTTTTCTTTCTCTCTCTTTCTCTTTCTCTTCTCAGCTCAATGCATGGCTCTGTTAACTGGATTGAATTGAATTGAATTGAATTGAATTGAATTGAATTGAATTGAATTGAATTGAATTGCATGATGTACAGAGTGAGAGTCCTGAGGAGATGTGAGGTGATAGGTAGAGGTTTGCGTAGAGATGGAGGCATGGGGTGTTGAAAGCCTTACTGCAGAAGTGTAGGTCAGGAGCGTGGAGAGAGCGAGAGAGAGGAATAAGGTAGTGAAAGAGTGACTCCAGAGCGATAAGGTATTCATAGAGGTTGAAGAGTAAGGTTTTGACTGGAGAGTGACAGCAGAGAGACAGTAGGGTAATAATGAGAGGCAGTATTGCATAGCATCCGTCTGTGATGCCGTGGAAATGTTATTGAAATGTAATTGGAACACTGGAGTTACAGTCTGCCTGTGATGGCCTGATGCCTCCTACCAAAGGTCACACAGACCTGGATTTATCTGTTATAACCACAAACCTGATTTACTCAGCTAGTCAATCCCGACTGTGTCTGTGTGTGTGAGCAAATTCATGTCTAGTGTAGAGTGTGTTTGTCAGTCTAGTTTGACTAAAGACACCAGCAGCACACCAAGAAAAGGGAGTGTATCAGTTCAGACCTGGCTAATCTATAGCACACCTTTATATATGAAGCGCTCTCTCTCTCTCTCTCTCTGTATTTGATGTCACCATGCTGCATACACTGCTCCATACATTCTGCCATGTCCTTTCAGTTTTGGCCCACCTTTTAATCAGTGTACCCTTTCTCTCTCTCTCTTTCTTTCTTTCTTTCTTTCTTTCTTTCTTTCTTTCTTTCTTTCTTTCTTTCTTTCTTTCTTTCTTTCTTTCTCTCTCTTTCTCTCTTTCTTTCTCTCTCTTTCTCTCTTTCTTTCTCTCTCTTTCTTTCTTTCTTTCTTTCTTTCTTTTTCACTAAATGTCATTGCTGTATGCATATTAACAGGGTGTGACGATGTGGGGTTGGAGGGGGGGGGGGAGGAGGTTCGTTGTGAAAATGATCTAGACCCCCTAAAGACTGGGTCACTGGGTTTAATGGGTTTACTGGTGCATTTAGTCTCCCACAGCAGTGGCCATTAACGTCACTGTATTACAACTGCTGCCTCAAATTCTGAATTCTGAGGATTGCCAGATCCACTACCTGTTTTTAAACTCTTAAACTATAACTATACACATGGTGCATGTGTGTGTGTGTGTACAAATGTAGTTGCTTTATTTCAGCAGGTAATCTGTTTTGATCTGTCTCACTGTATCAGGTAGAACTGTACTGGTCCTCTGCTCTTTCTGCAGTTCTTTACTGCTCCTGATGGGGGTGCTGTTCTTTTCTCTGACTCCACCCCACAAGTCTAATAATGCACAACTAATTTGGCAGTATTAAAATTCAAGACTTCAGGGTGCTGAAGTCTTGAAGTTCTAGACTGAATGTTGAAAATTACAGGTTGAAATCTACCTAAAATAAATAATTGGATGTAAATTTTTCCATGTCCAAATGGACTTAAGCCCACCCCAGCTGAACTCAACCAAAGTCCGTTGGCTAACGTGTCCACATATCATGGTTCACCACCACTGAAACTTAGAAATACTGAAACGCTATTAAGTGTTGGTCTGCATTATATTTGTGTTATTTAAATCAAATTGTGTTATTTAAATCAACATCAAAGTTTTCATTTTGTACCTTAAATCTGTTCCATTTTAGAATTGCATTTCAGTATCACAAAAACACACACAAATGGATGTGTGTATGTTTTCACACAGGCTTCAGCACACAGGTTGATTCGCTGAGCCTGAATACACATTTAGACACAAACTGATATCAAACACACAACTCTGTCAGAAGTCATTTTTCAAAAACTACTTTCTCTTGTTTTCTTTCTGTCTCTTTCTCTCTCTCTCTCTCTCTTTTTCTCAAACCTACCTGCCAAACATACAGTGGTTTGATGGTAGATGAGCGATAAAAACAGATTTGTGGGAGACAGAGTGAGAGTTTTCTGTTTCTTTGTCGTCCTCGCCGTTTTTTTGTGTTTTTGTTGTCAGCATGGCATTTAGAGGCTTTTTAGGGACAAACACAATTTGGCTGTCAGTGTGGTGATCTGAATAGGTGCTAAAGGATGGAGGAGAGAGGAGGACGATGGAGAAAGAGAGAGAGAGAGAGAGAGAGAGAAATAGAGGGGTGAGAAGGAGAGATAGAGGTGGAACAGATGGAGAGAAGGGAAAATGTTTGGGATGGGGAGGACAGAGAACAAGAAGTTTTGGTTGATTGAACATTCCACTGGTGCGAACAGCAGGAGAATAGCACTCATGTTACTTCGGCTCCGTTTCTCTCTCTCTCTCTCTCTCTCTCTCTCTCTCTCTAAAAAGGCCATAATTGATTGTGTAGTAATTGACTGGTGACAGGAGGTGCTTTTGCAGAAGCAGAATAGACACAGAACTTAGACACAATTTATCGGATCAATGAAAGGCAGGCAGGCATAGAGACAGGATCCAAACTGACCCCACCCTCTTTAAATACCGCCACTGTGTCTGATCGAGCATCAAAAAAACTCTTCAAATGGCTTTTCCCTTTCTTCCCTTATGTCTCTCTCTCTCTCTCTCTCTCTCTCTCTCTCACACACACACACACACACATATACTCTCTCAGTGTAACACAAATTCAGACACTCAGCAGGGAGGTTCTGAAACAATAAGACAAAGACAAACAGAATAAGGACAGACAAACTCTGTGATGTTGTGAATGTTCATTTGCCTCCTTTTCTCTCTCCTTCTCTCTCTCTCTCTCTCTCTCTCTCTCTCTCTCTCTCTGACTCTCTCACTCTTCATGCTGAGTTTTCTGTCTTTGTCTTGTCCAGTGTTCACACTTCTTTTTTGTATGTAAATTCTCTTTGGCACTTTCAGGTGTAATTGTCAATGAAGAGCTGTGTTGCTTCACACAGCACTATGACAGTGTTTGCGTCTCTCAGCAAGAGCTCAATTGTGTGAAATGAGAGGAAGATTTGACATTGCAAATTAACGAGTGAAAGTATGTGTTTGTGTTAGCAATGAACTTCTTTTTGCTTTGTCGTGAATTGTATGTGTGTGTGTGTGTGTGTGTGCGGTCTGGTCTAACACTCTGTGAGTTAGTGTGTTTGTGTGTGTGTGTGTGTGTGTGTGTACAGACTGGTCTTATACTGTGTGTGTTTGTGTGTGTGTTTACAGGGATATGAAGTTCGCAAGATCACAGCCATCGATCAGGACCAGGGCCGACCTCGTGGAATCGGATACACCATCGTGTCAGGTCTGTTTCCTGTTCTGTACACACACACACACACGCACACACACGCACACACACACACACACACATACACACACACTGCATATAAATTATGGTTATGCAGAATCAGAGTGCCAGAGGACCAAAGATGTGTGTGTGTGTGTGTGTGTATGTGTGTGTAAACACTGACTCACATCCTCACATTCAGGAGGAGGGATAGCATGGCTTATGCCACTATCAGCATGAGACAGACAGAGCGAGAGAGAGGAGAAGATAAAAGAGAGGAGAGGAGAGAGAGAAAGAGAGAAATAGAACTGATGGACACTGAGGGGGTAGATGGTGAAAGTACAGTGTGTGTCAGTACTGAGTGTGAAATGTGTTTGAATAGGGAAGTGGGTAGTTGTCCATGTTTGTCTGTGCGTGATATAAATTGGTGGGTAGTGTGTGTGTGTGTGTGTGTGTGTATGTGTGTGTTTGTATAATATAAGAAGATTGGTGTATGTAGAGCTGTTGTCTGTGTGCTTTGAAGCAGGTGAGAACTATTTAAAAGCCTGTTCCCAGTTCTCAGGCACTCAGTGACAGTCACAGAAGAGGATAAAAATGAGGGATAAACAGAGACAAGAGTGAAAGAGAGAGAGGGACAGTGAGGGAGAGAAATTGCATTCAGGATTGTTTGGCTATGTTTGTATGTAGTTACAGATGTATGTGGCAACAAATGCCTGTGTGTGTGCGCGCGTGTGTGTGTGTGTGTGTGTGTGTGTGTAGAGGGAAGGACTGTGTCGTTGTGCAAGTCTATGGTGCGTGTGTGTGTGTGTGTGTGTGTGTTTGATTTTTTGACCTTGCGACCTTTCGACCTCTCATTTCTGAGTCTGCCTCATTGTAGTTGTGGTTATCTTTGCCTGGGCATTTCAGGATATGCCATCTGGTCAAGTTGGCACGGTGCTGAGATAGAGATGGAGGGAGAGAATGGAAGAATGAAACGATAGAGTGAAGACGTCACAGATGCCCATACCACCTGTTGAAAACCTTAAACTGTTTTTAAATTATGCCAGATCAATGCTTAGAGCCAAATTAACCCTCAACTCATACCAGTCGATGCACCAGACAACCAAATCTACCCTTAGAATATTGCAACCCATCAGATGAGCCCTTAGAATAAAATAGCCAATTAAATGAGCGCTTTGAATATACAAGCCAGCCACATCCGCACCTTTGCAATACGCTAAGTCAAATCAATGCACCAGTAAGTCAGGATCCACTTTACCACATTTGTGGCAATGAAATCAAATGCACAATAGCACTCCTGTCAGTTTTGATGTTTACTCTAAAAAACTAATGTGACAGAGCAGGGGGTCACTACAAACTCCTGCAAGGATCCAGCCTCTTTAAAGTACAACCATAGCGTTTGTCACCTCTGTGTCCTTACCCGACCCAGGGTTCTCAGCAAGACCTGAGAAGGTTGGATGGAAACCCAGAGTAGTGCTTGGCTCTGGCAGGGGCAGAGTGAGTTTACTGCGCAGTGATCTGCTAGCTGAGTTTGGATGTGCACCTTCTGGTAGCAGGTTCTGGATGTAGCAGCAGTGGGTCAGAGCATTGCCCTATAGCCTGTCTAAAAGAGGGCTCTGAGCACAAGTGCTTAAAACAGTCTGTTTATGTTACTGGTTCAGTGGTGAACACTCAGAGTAATGAAGGGAAAATACAGATTGAAACCAAGTTTAATATCTGATTAAACTTTTGATTAATTAAATGACAACATTCCTTTTTGGTAAATTTTAGAAATTGAAATTAATGGAAAAAAAATAATACATGTTAATTAAGAAAGTTTTATAATTAAATGTTGACAACTCCTGGGGAACAGTCTGGGGACCATTCACTAGATGAGGATTTGAAGATATGAAAAATCCATTGGAATATGCTATGTTTTAAAAACTCAGCTCACACAGTCTGGTTTACCCAAGGTGGATGACCAGGGCCGGTCCAAGGCAGCTTGAGAGCTGACGTGGGAAGCTTACAGGTACTGGGGAGTCAACAGGTCCACCTTCATCACCGACACAAGTGACAGAGACACAACAAAAACAGTGCTTCGGCATTGGAAATCAAATTAATACAGGTTTCACTGCAAACATATATATATATATATATATATATATATATATATATATATACCCACCTGCAGCAGTATATGGAACAACAAGCTGGCTGCTGGCTTGGACAGGGCTGGAGCCAGCTGGTAGTACACACTGGTAGTCAACCAAACCCCTGTCTTTTCATCAGCTAACGCGCTAAGGCTGACCAGAATTGTATTGTCCTATAATAACAGGAACATTCCCTTTAATGTAAAGGAAGTACAGTCCTCAGTTTCACCACAGATTCCTCACACATGGGTGGAACGCGTCTTCTTCAGTCCCCAGAGTACTGCTTTCCTGCCCACACTACATCCTACGCAAGTAACCAGTTAAAACCAGTTAACTGGTGGACTAACCAGTGTGTCACTTCTCTGCATTCCAGAATACAATGAGTGCGCGCTTAATTAATTCCAACTGAGAAACCGACAAATCCAGAAGTAGTTCCACTGAGCCAGTGTAGACAAAAAGCTCCACGCCACACACCACTATCACTCTGTGACACTGAAAAATGTGAACATGTGATTTACTCAGGAATGGAAATGGAGCTGACCAGTCATATCACACTCTAAAATATATTTGCCTGAGCCTGCACAGTAAATCACTCACTTTTTTTTTATTCATTGAAACCCTTTACTCCCCCTCCCCTGCAAATCACATCAGACCCTTTGTTTCATCATAACTCTAATACTTTACAGAGCATAACTCTCAACATATGGAATGATTTATCAGCCACCACCCCTCTCTCTCTCTCTCTCTCTCTCTCTCTCTCTCCTTCCCTCCTTCTCTCTCTCTGTCCCTCTCTCTGCCTAATACAGAAATACACAGAAGCAGTAATGAGATAATGCACTTCCTTTCTCTTTGTGAGACACACTGAGTTAGTCTGGTCCCCTGTTGGGAAAGAGCTTAATGCTAGATATAATCATACAATCACCATTGCTTAAAGAGATAACGATACCACAGAGCAACAAGGTGGGCAGCACAGAGGAGACTCTGGGTGTGTGTGTGTGTGTTTGTGTGTGTGTGTGTGTGTGTGTGTGTGTGTGTGTGTGTGTGTGTGTGTGTGTGATTGTGGGCATCCTCAGGGAGGCGTGTGCACGTCCTCAGAGACTGCTCTCATTAGACGGGTAATTTAGATTAACGAGGTTTTAATTGAGACTGTGATCTGTGTTAATGATCTAAACACTGGAGACCAGTGTGATCCTACCCCTCCTCTCCCAAGCCACACAGCCAATCAGCCGTTGGCTGCCTCCAGGAGAGCAGCACTCTGTGGAGGCTGTTTTCATTGTCGTCCTGTTGTTGTTTACATTACTGTCACTCCCTTGACTCAAAGCTTAACACGTTTGAAGTCATCCAATTACCCACAATGCAGCATCTGTTTAATTCTAACATACACGCCTCATAAATACTACAGATTTCATTTCATTTCCCTGATCTGTTGGAAATTTGTCCATTTCAGTGAACTCAAAAGAGTGTTAATGTTAAGAGTGTTTGATACATTGTAGTGTTTTTGTAATCTACACTCTTTGGAGTGAATGCAGTTATGCATTCAGACAAAGTGCATTCAGACTCCTTGAGAGTAAATACTGATGATAATATTATATATGAGTTCATGTTAATGTGACACAGAGTAACTGAAATGAACTGTAATTCAGTGAAACTTCACACTCTGAAATCTACACTCACATTTTTCGGCATGCAAGCATTACTGTGAGTAATTCTGTTGATCCTGTCCTGTGACATCGTTTTGACATTGAACTCCACATACAGTGGCCAGTGAGAAGAAGAGTTACCGTGACCAGCCCACATACTTTGGGGAACAAGGCCCCTCCTAGTGCCTCCCTGTGCCACCTGGACCCTCCTAGGTGGCACAGCTTTGATTCAAATGGTGAATCTCAGATGTGGGACATGGGAGAGGGGCTTTACAAGATATCCCACTCCAGGTGTTTGTGGGGGGTGGTGGTACTTGTCATCTACACATCACTTGATGTGAGGCAATAGATTTTTCAGAAAAAAAAAAAACTTTTGAAAAATTGAGGAGTAGCCTATATGCTTGGTTGTAAGTTTAATGTTATGGATGGAAGAGTAATCTATATGTTTAAAACAGAATGGAAGCCTGCATGTTTAATGGGTTGCTGTTGGTGATATCTGAAAGTGGATATTAAATATACAAATATGGAATCGTATGAGTTGATTCCCATTGTATCGAAGGAGGTTATTATATGGATGCCACATTCTGACTTTGTAGCTAATGAACTCTTTGTGTTTGTACAACTCACACACACACACAGATGCGCGCACGCGCACACACACACACACACACACACACACACACACACACACACACACACACACATTCTCTCTCTGTGTGTATGTCTCTCTGTCTCTTTGTCTGTCTGTCTGTCTGTCTGTCTGTCTGTCTATCCCCAGCTCAACCTCTCACTTCCTCCACATTCTGCAACAGCAACTTAACCTCTATTCACGCCCTCTCTCTATCCCACTCACTGTCTCTATTCTCTCTCTCTCTCTTTCTTTCTTTCTCTCTCTCTCTCTCATTCTCTCACTCTCTCTCTCTCTCTTTCTTTCTCTCTCTCTCTCTCTTTCTTTCTCTCTCTCTGTCGCTCTCTTTCTCTCTGCTTGAGTACTCAGTACCATAGGGTTTTCCAGAATGGCCAAAGTCATGTCATGTCACAAAAGAACCAGTAGCCAGATAGCATGTGTGTGTGTGAGTGTATGTGTGTGTGTGTGTCTGCATGTGTGCGTGTACATGCATGTCTCTATCTATGGTAACCGGCAGCATAAAATCCCAGTTGATGCGCTCTCTGTGTTCCATTAGGCCCCAGGTCCTGCTCCACTCCCCTCTCCCATTAAGCCCCTGAATCCCAGACGCGCCACGCCGCCCCCTGCTGGCCCGTGGGTTCCCTCAAGGCTAGAGTTAAGAGTCTGGGAAAGTCACCGCTGCTTTTCAGAAGCAGATATGAGCAGCCCTGCTGAGGCTTGGGCCCTGGAGGAACAGATTTCAATAAGTCAGATGGTTGGGTGGACCTCAGAGAACAGATTTCTTCAGCCCTGCAGAGAGAGAGTGAGAGAGAGAGAGAGAGAGAGAATGAGTGAGTGAATGAGAGAGGGAGAGAAAGAGAGAGGGAAAGAATTTTTCGCGCAGCCTAGATATACGGGGTCTTATGGGGTCTTTCTCTCTTACTTATGATTGTATGTCTGTGGATGTATTTTTATGTGTGTGTCTGTGTGACCTTCTTCTCTACTTCCTCCTCCTCGTTCTCCTTCTTCTTTCTCTTATCATTATAACTTATCTTATTATTACCACTGTTATTACTGTTATTGTCATTGTTTTGCCAAAACTGTCATCTCAGTTTGACACCTCATCAATGTTATATACACAGAAAGATGCACAAGTTTTCCTGAGACTACTGCTAGATCTTTTGAAGATACACACATACATGCAACACACACACACACACACTTGTTTTACAAGATCCTACAGGTCAAATTTGCAATGTCTCGCCATTTCTCAGCTGGTTGTCCAGATAAGTGGAAAAGGGGATTATTCCTCAAATACACACACACCCACCCATCTACCCACCCATCCACACACACACACACGCACGCACATGCGCACGCACATACGCACGCACACACACACACACACACACACACACTGTATTCCACACTGATAGTACCATCTGAGCTGGTCAGTATGTTATGGGCTGTAATACATCTATAATCTGAGCTCCCTGCTCCTTGTCTCTCTCTCTCTCTTTCTCTCTCTCTAAGTCTTCTTCCCTCCCTCACTCTGTTACTCCCCCCCCCCCACCCCCCCCCCCCCCCCCCCACACACACACACACACACACACACTCATACACACACACACACACATGCACACAAAGAGAGGGATTTCTCTAACTTTTCAATTAGACTCAGGGGGGTTTGACTATCTCTATCTGTACTAATCTTTGACACACAGCTGCGCTCTCTCTCTCTCTCTCTCTCTCTCTCACAAACACACACACACACGCTCTCACACACACACATTCTCTTGCACACACAGAAACAGTCAGACACACTCAGAAAGGTACTGAAGAGCAGTCACTTGTGACTTGTGCTCTCTCACAATAGGCAGAGTGTGTGACAACAAAATCCCTCCATCTCTATAGACTTTCTGTGAATCAGTGATGTGCAGTAAGAAAAACACAGTCATCTTTTCTCTTAATCTCTCCATCCGTTGAGCAGAACTATCAGAATCTCAGTGTGTCGAGTCCTGGGCCGTCTCCACCTCAGGGCAGAGATGTTCAGCCCGATTTCACCACACAACCAAAATGTCTGTACTGGTCTGCACCAACTCAGCCGTTTCTCCTATTTTCTTTAGTGTTATTATTGGTAGTGGTCATGGTGGTGGTGTTCTAGCTGTAATACTATATTAGTAGTAGTATATTAGTAGTTGTAGTAGTAGTAGTGGTAGTAGTATTAACAGTGTACTAGTAGTACCAAGTAGTGGGGGTATAATACTAGTCAAAGTTGTAGTAGTGGCAGTATTCTTTCCTCATTATTATTTTATATCAGATGTCAATGTGGATGGACCTTAAAGCTTTCGTCAAGACTGAAAATTCTTATATAAACTGAAGCGCACAGACCCACACTCACACACACACACACACACCAAAAACATGGCCAAATAAAAGGCTGTGTGTTCAATCATCTGTGGATCTGTTTTAAAGAGTACAGTTGACACTTTGAGCAGACAGATCAAAGTGTCCAATCTATTTCTTGGGGTTTGATTATCGCCCCTCGGGCCTGGAGGCTCTGGATCGATGAAGCTTCCCTGTGACCTGGGTTAGAATAAGCTTGGTGCAATGTGTCTATGTGTGTAAGTGTCTCTCTGTGTATGCCTGTGTATCCTTGTGTGTGTGTGTGTGTGTGTGTGTTTATTTCAGACCCAAAATAAACATTCCACTGCCTTAGTTGTAAAGTATTAATCAATTGATTTTTGTTTATTGCTATCACTGATTGAAAAATGTCACTGTTGGAGCTTATATTGTTTTATGTTTGTGTGTGTGTGTGTGTG